>NC_135328.1:22326792-22454518 GCF_023851605.1 Tamandua tetradactyla | reverse complement strand
AAAGCAGGGTTGGCACATCCCAGAAAACATTAACTTTTCCTTAAGAGTACAGATAAAACAAGCAAAAAAGTTTAACAACATGTTTTTAACTTATGGCAAAACCTGTTTCATTTTACTCATAATACCTAAGATAATTTTTTCATACCTAGCATTTGGCTTTAACTTTCTTTAGGTAAATATATTTTGAATTTAAAATCTCTCACATTTCATAAAGATTGTTGGATAAATATTTGTCCTATTTCTTAAAGTTACATGACAGGCAGATTTTCTTTCTTTCTGTCCTTTTTTCTTTCCTTTTTTAAACTCTTGTTCAGCACAACTTATTTCCAACACCAATCTTAATTGGATCTGTGGGACACTGTCCCTGATGCAACAAGTTTAGCCATTCTACACATCTCTCACTCCAACTTTAAATTGCTTTGGGGAGTTGGGGAACAATTACAATTGCTGTTGCATAACAGATATTTACTCTTCTACATCTGCGGAATCTGGCATCATTTGTTGAACCTGATCTTAATTGGGAATGCTGACATAAATATTAAGGCACTATTAACTGACTCTTCCAATGGGTGAAAATAATTGATCCGTTTAAAGGTAAGTTCAAAAAACCATGAAACTGTGTCTTTCAATCTATAACTGAAAGTCTTATTATAAATATGAAGTTGTCATATGAATAACTTGAGGCAACACAACTGTGAATTTATTATTACCAAAATCCATTTATTATTGTTATTATTATTATCTATATATGCCATTAATCCATACAACTATTTTGACATGCTAACTGACATTTTTATTCACAATAATCCTATGAGAAAAGTAAAACAAATATTTTTATGACTATTTTACAAATGAGAAATCTGAGGCACTAAATTAGAGCCCTGAACTTTGATCCTAATTCCCAATAGTATTTCACTGTTCTAAATCACCTGTTGAAATACATATTTGGTTTTCTTACATTTATTAGACTGGTGACCCTCTATATAAAATGTCATTTTTCTAGTACTAACTGAAAGATATTAATTATTATTATTATTTTCAACTCAGAGTCTGTGGCAAATGAACAACTGGGGCATATTAAAGTTGTCCTGATCATGGGATTAAAAAATACTGTACAGGGAAATTGCTTAAGAGTCTCAAAAAGTTAAGTATTTATCTAATCATCAAAACCCAAGTATCACGTGAGGCCACTGAGCTAGACAATAATTGCAGGGGGATGAGCAAGACAGACCAGCTCCTTCCACAGGCCTCTTGCTGTCTCACAAAATGCAAGATCAGCAGCTTAAGGCGCTGGGAGCAGAACAAAACAAAGGTATCTGGGAAGGCCTGATTCAAGATGGGTTTGGGTTGTTGAGGGGATTCCTGCCTGGGAGGGGAAAACTTGGAGCAGGTGGCCTGGAGGAGCAGTTTAGGTGGCCTAAGCTACATGGTAGTACAGCTCCCTGGAAGGGGAGCCAATGGATTCTCCGGGCCTGGATCCAAAGGGGTTGGACCTGAAACACTGTTACGTTTCCAAGTAAGTTGATGTGTTTTTACCTTTCTTCTGTTCACCTTCATGACCAGGTTCCCTTATCTAAGGCATCTGCTCACCAATTTCTGGACCACACTCAGGGATAACTTTTATGACTTATCGTCCAGTGTAATTGGAATGTGTGTAGAATCATTTCACAGGAAGTGGAGTTTTCTCACGTTTATGATTGACTCCCACAGCACGGAGCCTTCCTCCATCATAGGAAGTACCGAAGCCTTAAGACCAAGATATTCTCTTTCTGCACTTGTTAACTGAGAACAGTCTTTATGAGCTCCCTTTACATATGGCACTCGCTGACTCTTCTCTGTTGTTGGCATATGACTTCTATACAGGCTTTAATACCACCTGTTAGGCAAGGAGGCAGGGGAAAGAGCATGGGCTTTGGGTCTTGCCTTTGCCCATTATTAGTCATGTAACCTCAGCCAAGCTAACAGGATTTCAAGATGAATATCTGACACATAAAAGCCTGCAATAAAAGCTGTTTGAATAAATGAAAATGAAGGGTTTTGTAGGTACTTCAGATCTTAAAGTGGAAAATAAAAACTGAACATCCCTTGAAGTTCAATTTTGTCGTCTCTGAAATATGGATCCAACATTCCCTCAATTGCCTCTCTCATCTAAGTCAAATGGATTCTATTCTTTAAATGATTTTTTGTCTGTATTGAGAATCCCTGCTGGCTTCTGACTTGAGGCATTATATCCTGTAGAGAAAGTTTTTCTGTTTGTTATCACATGAGGAATTGAATAAGAGTGGAGTAGTGTGTGCTGACATTTATTTTCAAAACTGTTAGCCCACAAGAACCCTAAACTTTTAATTTTGGTTAACCTGAAAATAGGTGGTGATTTGGAAAACTTGAATATTCATGTACCAGTCGACTTAATGATGACCTCATTAATCTAAATGTTTTCATTCCCTATGTGACTTTTCTGCTCATAAAATTGCATTGTACAATGTTAAGGGGAGCCTGAGTCACGGGGTTTAAACGCTCACCCCTCTTTGATGCTTTCTAAAGTGGGCCTCTTCCCCATAAAAAGAACTGTCCATATTGGCTTGACTTTTCAACCTTTACCTACACCTCCTTTATTTATCTTCCCAGATGTGCTTGTCCGACACTCCTCCATAGAAACTTCCTTGTCCAAATAGGAGGAAACGTCAATCTGTTTACTACCTAACTTTGCTCATTCTGCTCTCCACTCTGAGATACCTCTCCTCCTCTCTTCTCTTTTGTACCTGTCTAATCCTTTCTTTACCTCCAGATTGAGCCTAAGTCAAAAACTGTTCCTGAACTCTCCGTTAATTTGTTTACTTTTCATTAAATTGTTTCTAGGAATACATATGAGTCACAGAAAGTAATTTTATTCTATATCAAATTGTCCCACTTGTAGTTTTCCTGTTTCCCCCACAAAATTGTGAACTTTGTCATGGCAGTCATCTTATTTGCTTCTTTTCTTACTCTGTTTGGAATGGGACTGGATCTGAGGTAGGGTGTCAGTAATATCCCATGTAGTGGTCTAACAAAATTTAACTTACTTTAATAAAACCTGATTTTCAATAATATTTTTTTCTGAAAGGTACTGAACAATGAGATGTGACCATGATATTTGAGGTAAAACATAAAATAAGTATGTTCTTGGAAATTTTACAGGTTGTTAAGATAATCCATATGATAAAACAAAAGATAAACCATTGAGGTAAAAAATGTCCAAATTATCCACCCACTCATTACAGGTAAACTAAGGTCTTGCTACTCAAAGTGTGGCCCCATTTCCAATAGATCCAGCATCCCTTGGAAGCTTAAAAGAAATGCTCACAGATCCTGCCCTAGAATTTGGAGTTTGGCAATATCTCTATGTGATATTAGCATTTGAAATTTGAAAGACTGAAATAATTGATTCATTTCATTATTCCTCCAAGGCCAAGTTTCTAGATATTCTTTAGAGGGAAGACAAAGTACAATAATTTGTGGTGCTGTGGCCCTAAAGAGCCCTAGAATTTGTTGGCAAAGATCTGAGCTTCAAGATCCCCTTTACACCTATAGGCTAGATAACCTTGGCTGCATACTGTCTTTCAAATTTGAAAAATAAGTGAGGATTAAAAAGAATAATTGATTTGTATTATTTGGTAAATTTAATGCATAAAGCATAAGATGCTATACATATGTACACACACTTAATATGATTACTCTTTTCTCAGGTTGATTTAAACAAATACATTATCAAGAATTACTCTGAAAGTATGGAATATACTACATACTACATACTGTTCTCCAAAGATTGTCCATCATATACCTGCTGTGATTTTACCCCGAGAAACATAAATATTAAGACTGAGCTGTTTGTACAAAACACAGATAATTTTGCCCTTGAACAGACATTAAATTGTAATGTAGTTCAATTCAAATATCAAACTTCTAAGTTAATTATGAAGTCAGAGTTCCAGTCTTTACAGGGTTGCCTTTTGCCTTCACTATTGCCCACTGATGACTTAAAGTTAGGCCTATAGTCTGTAACATTCCAGGGATTTAGAAACCTCAACTCAAGACTATGCTATGGACAGCAGGAAAAATTACTTCTGAATTTGTTTCTGATTGTATCTTGACCTCCATACATTATCCATGGGCACAGAAACTCTCAGCTTCCTAATATCAGTGTATTCTCCCCACAGATATTGCTGCAGGAAACCAAATGACATTTTCTAAGCAAGCATTCCTATTATTCACTTTACACTAATATTTATTCAAGACATCTGTTATATTCGTCACTTCACAGTGAAAATTTTATTGTAGGTGTTCTTTGCCTTATGGAAGCTGAGACATGGTGAGTACTAACCAGACATTTGTAGGAGAATTCATTCTTCTGGGTCTTTCTGGCCATCCAAAACTTGAGATCACATTCTTTGCTCTAATTCTTATAATGTATCTAGTGATTCTTACTGGCAATGGGGTTCTCATCATAGCAAGCATCTTTGACGCTCGTCTTCACACCCCCATGTACTTCTTCCTGGGAAACCTCTCTTTCCTGGATATCTGCTATACATCCTCCTCTGTTCCCTCGACACTGGTGAGCTTAATCTCAAAGAAAAGAAACATTTCCTTCTCTGGATGTGCAGTGCAGATGTTCCTCGGATTTGCCATGGGGTCAACAGAGTGTTTGCTCCTTGGCATGATGGCTTTTGACCGCTATGTGGCCATCTGCAACCCTCTGAGGTACCCCATCATCATGAGTAGGATGGTGTATGTGCTGATGGCTTCCATATCGTGGTTGTCTGGTGGAATCAACTCAATTGTGCAAACAGTTCTTGCTATGCAGTTGCCTTTCTGTGGAAATAACATTATTCATCATTTCTTATGTGAAATCTTAGCTGTCCTCAAGTTGGCTTGTGCTGATACATCCCTCAATGTTACCAGCATGCTAGTGGCAAATATGGTCTTCCTGGTTCTTCCACTGCTGGTCATCTTCTTCTCCTATATGTTCATCCTCTACACCATCTTGAGAATGAAATCAGCCACAGGGAGGCACAAGGCCTTTTCCACCTGCTCCTCACACCTGACTGTGGTGATCATATTTTATGGTACCATTTTCTTTATGTATGCAAAACCCAAATCTCAAGACGTGCTTGGAAAAAGCAAGATGCAAGCTTCAGAGGGGCTTATTTCTGTGTTTTATGGAGTAGTGACCCCTATGCTAAATCCTATAATCTATAGTTTGAGAAATAAGGATGTAAAAGCTGCTGTGAAATATGTGCTGAGTATTAAACCTGTTAGCCAATAAGACCAAAGGAAAATATGTTCACTGAGAACTGTAATTTGCTACAAATTCAGCTTCCAACAGATTTTGACCCAGGTCTCACAAAGACAAGGAATTCCTTTAGAATAATATTTTCAGTGATATTTGAAATGAGGGTTTGTAGTGTACTGTGTGTCAACATGCTATGGATAACCCACAAACTTTGGAAATAGAGAGATGAGGGTACAAATTCTGACTATCCAACAAATGACCTAAATAATAACAGACAGGCCATTTTTCCTTTCTAAACTGCCACTCCCTTATGTGGAAACATGGGACAAATAAAAACAAATTCCTAGTGTTAGTGTAAAGATTCATTAAGTTGCACAAAGTCCAAGCATTCATTTTTCCTCCCACAATTCTAAGGATGCCAACATCTCATGCACATGTTTTTATCGGATTGAATGCTTCATCCGCAAATACTGATTGAAATAATTCTCATTTGTATATAAAAAGTTGGTACAATGTTGCTTCAATTTAGACATGTTCAATTCCTGTTGATTAAAGATCTGAAAATTAACAATTTTAATATTTAAACTGTTCTCTGGGAAATTGAGGAATCTCAAAAAGTATGTAACCTATTATTTTGTCATAAATAATAAAGATTTTAGAAAATATTGTTTTAGAAAATTCCAAAAATTGTAGAAAAGTATAGCTAAGAAAAAAATGTCAACTTTTGCTATCTCCTACAGATGACTACCATTAAAATTTTTGTTATTTCTCTCACTAATTTGGAGTTATAAAATTCATCATGTTTAACACTGATTTTCTTTTGAAGTACCGTGAACACTTAAGAGTTGTTACTTTGAAAGCCTGTGTGTGTTCAACTCTTTAAATTTTCAAGGATGTATTCTAGAAAATAAAATTATGAGGGCAGGTAGAAAGATTTTTTTATTTCTCTTGCTCAATTATCACCTCACCCCCAAAAAATCAATCATGGCAGCTACTGTTAATGATACTACAAGGACTTCCCCAAACCTTTAAAACTCTGGTTTACGTGTGTCTGTGTATCTATATGTGTAAAAACTTCATTTTGAAAATGTTTAAATGATCACAAAAGAAAGATAATACTTTAATGAAACCCATATGTCAATCATTTATCTTACTACCAGATAATGGTCAATCTCATTTTATTATGATGTCTATACACTTATACCCCTTTATTTAGATTATTTTGAAGAAATATAAATCATATATATATATATTTCATTTCAAATAATTCCAGACTTCTAGAAAAACCAAAAGAATCATACAAAGAATTTCTTTTAAGCTTTCTACTAGAACATTCAAATATTAACATTTGCTTTATCCTTTTCTCTCTTTACATACATACATACATGCCATGTACACTATTTATTTTTGAACTGTTTTAGAGGAAGATATAGACATTGTAAACCATTGTATATTTCTTAAACATTTCATAGGATATTTCCTAAAATGCATTTCCTAAAAATAAAGACAGTCTTTTACCATAATTAGAATACAATTATCAACACAGTTATCACATAAAATTATATGTAAACCAAAATGAAATGTCAATATATGTTATAAGCTTTTTATTAGGAAATAAGTTCAGACTTGCAAAAAAAGAAAAGAACACAGAAGGAGTGCCAGGGTAGCTCAGTGGTAGAATTCTTTCCTGCCATGCGAGAGACCCTTTGATTACAGGTCCATGCACTTTCCCAAAAACCAACAAACAAAAAATTCAATAAATGGTGCTGGAATAACGGGATAGTCACATGGAAAAATAATGCAATGTGAACCTGCCATACAGCATCCAAAAGAAAAAAAAAAATAAAAGAAGCATAGTAACTTCCCCCCATGGCAGCATCTTACGTGACAATAGTTCAATAACAAAATAGGAAATTGACATTGGTTTAACACTGTTAACTGACTACAGAAAATATTATTTTCATGTACAAAGAATTGCCTCATGCTACCCCTTAATATTTGCATGCCCTGCCCCTGCTAAACACTGTTTTTCAAGTCTATGGTCAAGAATAATGTTTTATTTGAACACAGTATGCTCGTTAATTTGCATATTTTCTATCACTGCTTTCATGCCACTACAGCAGAGTTGTAGTTGGGACAGAGACACTGAGCCCCGCAAAACCTTAAATATTTACTACTGGGCACTTTGGAGAAAAAGTTTGCTGACTCAATTGAATCCATAATCTTTATTCAGGTTTCACCAATTTCCCAAATAAGCTTTTTGTAGGATTGAAGATTCAATCCAGGATAAAGTGCTGCATTTAGCTGTCATATCATATTTGTTTCTTTATTTGTACTGGTTCCTCAGCCAGTCCTTGTTTTCCTCATCTAAGCATATTTGGAGGCAGATTATTTGTAGAATTTCCTTTGAATTGGGTTTGTCTAGCATTTCCTCGAGATAAGGAATCAAGTTATGCAATTCTTGGCAGAAATACTACAGAAATGATTTTCTACTTGTGGTCCCTGTCAGTGCCTTCTACTAGGAGACACATGATGTTGATTTGACTCACTACTGCAAGTGTTTGCATTGATCACAGGATTTAGGTGATGACGATGAGATTTTTCCTCAAACATGACAATTTTTTCTTTGGTATTTATAAGTATCTTGTGGGAACTTAATTTGAAATTATGTAAATACCTATTTCTCAACAGATTTGTATGACCAGGTTTAGCATCAATTGGTGAATCTTATTTCACCAATTAATTGGTGATTAATTCTTATCGTAGTTGTCACCTGGTTATATTCTAATTGCATTGTTTTCTATTATTTCTATGCAGTTATTCATTGACATTTTATTCAAAGAAAGAGCTGTCCTTTTTAATCCATTTATTTATGTTTCCATTAATATATTAAATCTATTTGGACTCACAATTTCTTATTTTATTCAATAGGTTATAATCTATTATTGTTATTATTAATGCTGATATTCAATTTGCCCTGGATTTTGCTAATACACCCTCCCAAACTGGCTTCTGTGTTCTTTTGACATGTACCCATCATTCTTTGAGTACCCTAACTTTATTACAAAACAAGATATTCTATGCTCATCTTATACTTTCCCCTCTCAAACCTCAGTGATTGTCATTTCTCCTAGGGTGTTCTTTATTTTAATGGAGCGAGAGCTCAGAAACAAAGATTTGTGCACTAGATGTGCTCATTGCTATGTGTGCTGCTTATTTTTAATATCTATCTATATATATTCATATAAAGCCATGAGCTTATATTGATACATTTAAATTCAATCTAACTAAAAGTTTCACTCTATTTTTCCTCATTTTGAATTTGTATCTTCCTTTTCCAACAGTGAGATATTTGGAAGCAAAAAGTGAATGGTGAGAAAATAAAAATCACCAGTGACTTAAAAGCCAAGCATCTATCAGAGATCACACAGGCCTGGGAAACATTCGATTTTATCCCAGAGTATACTTTTATTAAAATTGTGCCATATGCAGTGGAGACTCATAATGGTCTCATTTTAATTGTGGGGTTAAAGTAGCCCTACAGAAAAGACTTTTCTAGATTTGCCTTAAAAACTGTTTTAAAAATCCAGAATAGATAATGCTAACATGCAAAAGCTTTAACTGCCTGCCAGAACAAAGTACACCAAACCAGCATTCTTTCAAGGAAGACACAAAAACCAGCATTCAACAAAGTAAAATTCACAGTATCTACCATCTAATAAAAAAGTTATTCTGCAAAGAAGCAAGCTGGAATAATGTAGAGAAAAATCAGTCAATAGAAATGATTGAGTAATGACAGAGATAGTAGAATTATAAGGCAAACAATTTAATGAGCTGTTATAAATTTATAACCAACTTCAAGGGAGATATAAACATAATGCCAAGGGAAATAGAAAAAAAGACCCCAAAAATACAACATATGAAATTTTATTGAATAGGTTTGATAGAATAGAGACAGTGAATATGTAATGATCATATGCAATAGAAAATTTACTAAATGAACTAAATATACTTCAAGGACTGAACATGAAATGAACAGAGATTCAGTGAGCTGGAAAAGAATATGAGATGGTTTATCATATATGTAAACAAAGTCTAAGAGGAAGGAGAGGGAGAGGGAAGAGCAGACAAAATATTTTAAGAAATCATGACTGACACTTTCTAAATTTGATTAAAGATATAAAGCCAAAGATCCAAGAACCTCAGGATAACAAAGTCAGCGTAAGCTTGAAGAAAATCTCAACAAAAGACAATTTAATCATATTTTTAAGAACCAGTGATAGTGAGGATATTTTAAAGAAGCCAGGGGAAAAGAGACACATTAAATACTGAGCAATAAAGATAAGAAAATAATGCAGATTCTTCTCAGAATCTATGCAAGTCCTACCAGTGCAATGACATATTCAAAGTGGTGAAAGAAAATAAAATCCATAAATCCAGAATTCAGTATGCAGTAGAAATATGCTTCAAAATGAAAGCAAATTTGGCACATTTTCAGTAAAACATAAACATGTAATATCTTTACTCATCTTTTTAATTCTTAAGGTGCCCCCCTCGATTTTTTTATCTATTTTATTTTATTTTATTTTTTGCTTCTTTTTAATGCTTTCATTCTACATAAATTACTACCTCAGGCTAATGTTTAAAAAGCAAATAAACTGGACAGACGCAGGACAAAAATCAGTTCACCCAACTATAAAAAGGTGCTGTTTTTAAAAAATTACAATAAATGCAGAACATTGGATGCATGCAGTAGTCTTAAATGGGAAAAGAAAAAAAAAACCATTGATTCACACTGTTCAAAATAAACAACAAACAAAAAACCCACACAAAAAGAAAAGCCCACACATCTTACTGCATGCCACCTTAAAATGTATCATATTGGGTTTGTTTATATAATAGCACAGAACTCCAAGAGTCTAAGTGAAATAAAGCAGGTATTTAGCACAGAACTCCAAGAGTCTAAGTGAAATAAAGCAGGTATTTTAAAGATTAAGGGTTGTTATCAAAAATAAATTACATTTTTTCAAGATACAGAAATGCTGCTATCATGGCTAGGAACCCAATAACCTTTCAAAAGCTGCATTGATATCACCTCCTGTTACTATTAGTGCTTGCAAGTTTGCTTCACGGTTCAAAAATCCCATTGCACTGAGCTGCTCCAGTTGTTGCTGAAATCTGTAGCTTGGGATGAGGCCAGGGGCTTCCGTTGCTATGTCTGCAAGCCCTGTTGAATCTGTAACAGGGCTTGCCTTGCTCTAGGGTTTGACATTGCTGATGTGTGTCAGGATTCTGCATCTCCTACTCCAGGCCCCAAATTTGGTGCAGTAGTGCTCTGCCCACCAGTGCCCCGGGAAGTACTGCCACCAGTGCCACCCGCAGTGCTGGTGGTGCCACTGGAAGCTGATGAGCTCTGGGAAGCTGGGGAAGCCCATGGATTGGGTAATGGATCTCTATTCTCTGTATGAGAAGGCTGACTACCTTCACCTGATGATGTATTGCTCACTGTGGAAGCAAATGGATTACCACCCAACTGCTCTTGTGCAGCACTCAGCACTGGTTCTTGAATATCAGTGCACATGAGCCGTAAAGCATTATATCCCCCTGGAATGCTTTCCAGGTTACTCAAAGCTCGGTCCTGGTTTCGCATCATTGCTGGATTCCTGGCAAGTTCCAGGGTCTAAACCGAAAGGGTTACTAGGGGCAGAACCAGATATGGAGCTACTATTAGGAGCAGATGATGTGGTAACATTGCTTCCAGTGGTGTTTGTTTGCTGAGCTGAATGAACCTGAGGCCTGTTTTGTGTTTTGATGACAAGGTGAACAGTAAGTACATCATGAATTCCATGCTGAATCAAAGTATCTTGATCTTTTAAAATTTTTCCAGCATATATTAACACAAGTTGGTCAGTATGCAATTTGAAATGCTTAGAGATTTCTTTCTTGAACTGGCTCGTTTACGCTGCGGCCGCACCGGCGTCCATGGACCAAGGTGAGCGCAGCCTCCCCGCGCTAGCGGCTTTGGGCGAGTCCTGCACGGCCGCGCGTGAGTTCCATCCTCTCTCTATTTTATTTTTTAAGTAATTATTTTCTATTAGAGAGGTTGTAGACTTACAGAACAATCATGCATAAAACACACGATTCCCATGTACCACCCCACCACCGACACTTTGCATTGATGTAGAACATTTGTTACAACTGATAATAATATATTTTTATAATTGTGCTACTAATTAATGTCCACGATTTAACTTAGGCCTCACTGTGTTGTGCAGTTCCATGATTTTTTTGTTTTAATTTTTATTCTATTACCATGTGTTCTAGTTTGCTAGCTGCCAGAATGCAATATACCAGAAACGGAATGGCTTTTTAAAAGGGGAGTCTCATAAGATGTTAGTTTACAGTTCTAAGGCCGAGAAAATGTCCCAATTAAAACAAGTCTATAGAATTGTTCAATCTAAGGCATCCAGGGAAAGATACCTTGGTTCAAGAAGGCCGATGAAGTTCAGGGTTTCTCTCGCAAGTGGATTGGCACATGGCAAGCACAGTCAGGGCTTCTCTCTCTCATCTGGAAGGGCACAGGGTGAACACGGCATCATCTGCTAGCGTCTTCTCCTGGCTTCTGGTTTCATGAAGCTCCCCAGGAGGCATTTTCCTTCTTCATCTCCAAAGGTCGCTGGCTGGTGGACTCTCTGCTTCATAGTGTTGCTCTCTCTGAATCTCTTTCATTCTCCAAAATATTTCCTCTTTTATAGGACTCCAATAAACCAATCAAGATCCACCCAAATGGGTGGAGACATGTCGTCCCCTAATCCACTTTAACAACCATTCTTGATTAAATCACATCATCCAGGGAGATGATCCTATCACAGTTTCAAATATACAGTATTGAATAGAGATTATTCTACCTTTATGAAATGGGATTTATATTAAAACATGGCTTTTCTTAGGGGGCATACTTCTTTTCAAACCAGCACACCATGCATACAATATAACGTATTTGTAGCAGATTCAGATATACCTTTCAGTGCTGCTAACTGTCTACAATGTTGAGCTATCATCGTCACCATTTATTACCAAACACTTCCATCATTCCAGATAGGAACCCTGTACATTTTAAGCCTTTTTTTCCATTCCTTATCTGCAATCTACCCCCCCACCATCCCCTGGTAACCTATATTCTTGATTCTGACTCTATGAGTTTACTTATTATAATTGTTTCAAATCAGTGGGTTCATTCAATATTTTAAAGGATATTTTTACTATATGTAGAATTCCAGGTATGAAGTCTTTTTTTTTAATTGTTTCATCACATTAAAGACATTGTTACATTTCTTCTGAGTTGCATTCTTCCAATGAGATGTCTGCCATCACTATGATATTTATTCTCTATATGTAATGATTTCTTTCTCTGGCAGATTTTAAGATTTTCTTTTTCTTACTGATTTTCACACAATTTATTAGGATGTGATGAAGTGATTTATGTGTGTGTGTTTATATGTTTATATTGTTTCTGGTTTGCATAAATAAATATTATTAAATACTTAAATAAGTAAGTTTTTATACAGATAGTTGCTTATCTGCTAATCCCATCACCTCTGTCAGTTATGAGTCTGTTTCTATCGATTAGCTTATTTCAGGGATAATTTCTCAACTTTTTTGCATGTTCGTAATTTTGTTTAGGGACTGGCCGTTTTAAATGTTATGTCACTAAGGGATGATTATTTGATTTCCCTTTAAAGAATTCTGTTTATTTCCTGGCAAGTTACTTGCTATTTACACTGATCATTGTTTGAGTTTACTAAGGTTGCTGGAATGCAATACACTAGAGATGGATTGGTCCTATTAAAAGGGACTTTTTTGAGAAGATGGCGGCTTAGTAAGACGCGCGGATCTTAGTTTCTTCTCCAGGACAGCTATTAGGGGAGTAGAAACAATACAGAACAGCTCCCAAAGCCACAACAGAGATAAAAAAGACAGCGTACCCCATCCTGTAACGGTTGGCTGGCTGAGAGAAGCCGCTCGGGTGAGATTGCCGAGGCACGCGGGCTTCACCGGGTGGGGTGGCAAGCGGCCGGAGTCACTCCCTTCCCCCTTCCCGGGCCGGCTGGGAGAATTGGAGAGGCAGTCCCCTCAAACCGTGGCGGCTGGTGCCCACACCATGCGCGGCCCCCCGGTCCAACTGAGAGAATTGGATCGGAAATCCCCAGGCCACGGAGAACGGTGACAGGTGGGAGAGGCCCCTTCCAAACCCGTGACTTCCCGGGAACATGCACTCTCCCAGGCGGGCCGCTGCCGCTGGCGCCCTCCCATCACGCTTGTCGCCCCGGGCCGACTAGGAAATTCGGATGGGCGCTTTCCCGGGCTGCGGCGGCCAGCGACCCTCCCCGTGTTCGGACCCCAGGCCGGCTCGCACTCTTCCAAGCCACTTCGGCTAGCGAACCTCCCAGACGGCGAGAGTTTTCCAAAGTTAAAGGTCCCACAGCACCTTTTACTGGTGGGACCCGCAGACAAATGTGTGCCACGAGCACCACCTACTGGGAAGGATAAGAAAAACAGAACCCAGAGATTTCACAGAAAAATCTTCCAAACTTTTGGATCCAATACCCAGGGAAATCTGTCTAAATGCGCAGATGCCAACAGAAGATAATGGATCACGCTCAAATAATTGAAAATATGGCCCAGTCAAAGGAACAAACCAATAGTTCAAATGAGATACAGGAGCTGAGACAACTAATGCTGAATATACGAACAGAAATGGAAAACCTCTTCAAAAACGAAATTGATAAATTGAGGGAGGACATGAAGAGGACATGGGCTGATCAAAAAGAAGAAATAGAAAAACTGAAAAAACAAATCACAGAATTTATGGAAGTGAAGGACAAAGTAGAAAAGATAGAAAAAACAATGGATACCTACAATGATAGATTCAAAGAGACAGAAGATAGAATTAGTGATTTGGAGGATGGAACATCTGAATTCCAAAAACAAACGGAAACTATCGGGAAAAGAATGGAAAAATTTGAACAGGGTATCAGGGAACTCAAGGACAATATGAAGCTCACAAATATACGTGTTGTGGGTGTCTCAGAAGGAGAAGAGAAGGGAAAAGGAGGAGAAAAACTAATGGAAGAAATTTTCACTGAAAATTTCCCAACTCTTATGAAAGACCTAAAATTACAGATCCAAGAAGTGCAGCACACCCCAAAGAGATTAGACCCAAACAGGCGTTCTCCAAGACACTTACTAGTTAGAATGTCAGAGGTCAAAGAGAAAGAGAGGATCTTGAAAGCAGCAAGAGAAAAACAATCCATCACATACAAGGGAAACCCAATAAGACTATGTGTAGATTTCTCAGCAGAAACCATGGAGGCTAGAAGACAGTGGGATGATATATTTAAATTACTCAAAGAGAAAAACTGCCAACCAAGACTCCTATCCAGCAAAATTGTCCTTCAAAAATGAGGGAGAAATTAAAACATTCTCAGACAAAAAGTCACTGAGAGAATTTGTGACCAAGAGACCAGCTCTGCAAGAAATACTAAAGGGAGCACTAGAGTCAGAACTGAAAAGACAGAAGAGAGAGGTATGGAGAAGAGTGTAGAAAGAAGGAAAGTCAGATATGATATATATAATACAAAAGGCAAAATGGTAGAGGAAAATATTATCCAAACAGTAATAACACTAAATGTTAATGGACTGAATTCCCCAATCAAAGACATAGAATGGCAGAATGGATTAAAAAACAGGATCTTTCTATATGCTGTCTACAGGAAACACATCTTAGACCCAAAGATAAACATAGGTTGAAAGTGAAAGGTTGGGAAAAGATATTTCATGCAAATAACACCCAGAAAATAGCAGGAGTGGCTATACTAATATCCAACAAGTTAGACTTCAAATGTAAAACAGTTAAAAGAGACAAAGAAGGACACTATATACTAATAAAAGGAACAATTAAACAAGAAGACATAACAATCATAAATAATTACGCACCGAACCAGAATGCCCCAAAATACGTGAGGAATACACTGCAAACACCAAAAAGGGAAATAGACACAAATACCATAATAGTTGGAGACTTCAATTCCCCACTCTCATCAATGGACAGAACATCTAGACAGAGGATCAATAAAGAAATAGAGAATCTGAATATTACTATAAAGGAGCTAGACTTAACAGACATTTATAGGACATTAAATCCCACAACAGCAGGATACACCTTTTTCTCAAGTGCTCATGGATCATTCTCAAAGATAGACCATATGCTGGTTCACAAAGCAAGTCTTAACAAATTTAAAAAGATTGAAATCATACACAACACTTTCTTGGATCATAAAGGAATGAAGTTGGAAATCAATAATAGGTGGAATGCCAGAAAATTCACAAATACGTGGAGGCTCAACAACACACTCTTAAACAACGAGTGGGTCAAAGAAGAAATTGCAAGAGAAATTAGTAAATACCTCGAGGCAAATGAAAATGAAAACACAACATATCAAAACTTATGGGATGCAGCAAAGGCAGTGCTAAGAGGGAAATTTATTGCCCTAAATGCCTATATCAGAAAAGAAGAAAAGGCAAAAATGCAGGAATTAACTGTTCACTTGGAAGAACTGGAGAAAGAACAGCAAACTAATCCCAAAGCAAGCCAAAGGAAAGAAATAACAAAGATCAGAGCAGAAATAAATGAAATTGAAAACATGAAAACAATAGAGAAAATCAATAAAACCAGAAGTAGGTTCTATGAGAAAATCAATAAGATTGATGGGCCCTTATCAAGACTGACAAAAAGAAGAAGAGAGAGGATGCAAATAAATAAGATCAGAAATGGAAGAGGAGACATAACTACTGACCTCACAGAAATAAAGGAGGTAATAACAGGATACTATGAACAACTTTACGCTAATAAATACAACAATTTAGATAAAATGGATGGGTTCCTGGAAAGACATGAACAACCAACTTTGACTCAAGAAGACATAGATGACCTCAACAAACCAATCACAAGTAAAGAAATTTAATTAGTCATTCAAAATCTTCCTAAAAAGGAAAGTCCAGGACCAGGTGGCTTCACATGTGAATTCTATCAAACATTACAGAAAGAATTAGTACCAATTCTCCTCAAACTCTTCAAAAAAATCGAAGTGGAGGGAAAACTAACTAATTCATTCTATGAAGCCAACATCACCCTCATATCAAAACCAGGCAAAGATATTACAAAAAAAGAAAACTACAGACCAATCTCTCTAATGAACATAGATGCAAAAATCCTCAATAAAATTCTAGCAAATCGTATCCAACAACACATTAAAAGAATTATACATCATGGTCAAGTAGGATTCATCCCAGATATGCAAGGATGGTTCAACATAGAAAATCAATTAATGTAATACACCATATCAACAAATCAAAGCAGAAAAATCACATGATCATCTCAATTGATGCAGAGAAGGCATTTGACAAGATTCAACATCCTTTCCTGTTGAAAACACTTCAAAAGATAGGAATACAAGGGAACTTCCTTAAAATGATAGAGGGAATATATGAAAAACCCACAGCTAATATCATCCTCAATGGGGAAAAATTGAAAACTTTCCCCCTAAGATCAGGAACAAGACAAGGATGTCCACTATCACCACTATTATTCAACATTGTGTTGGAGGTTCTAGCCAGAGCAATTAGACAAGAAAAAGAAATACAAGGCATCAAAATTGGAAAGGAAGAAGTAAAACTATCACTGTTTGCAGATGATATGATACTATATGTCAAAAACCCAGAAAAATCCACAACAAAACTACTAGAGCTAATAAATGAGTACAGCAAAGTAGCAGGTTACAAGATCAACATTCAAAAATCTGTAGCATTTCTATACACTAGTAATGAACAAGCTGAGGGGGAAATCAAGAAACGAATCCCATTTACAATTGCAACTAAAAGAATAAAATACCTAGGAATAAATTTAACTAAAGAGACAAAAAACCTATATAAAGAAAACTACAAAAAACTGCTAAAAGAAATCACAGAAGACCTAAATAGATGGAAGGGCATACCGTGTTCATGGATTGGAAGACTAAATATAGTTAAGATGTCAATCCTACCTAAATTGATTTACAGATTCAATGCAATACCAATCAAAATCTCAACAACTTATTTCTCAGAATTAGAAAAACCAATAAGCAAATTTATCTGGAAGGGCAGGGTACCCCGAATTGCTAAAAACATCTTGAGGGAAAAAAACGAAGCTGGAGGTCTCGCACTGCCTGACTTTAAGGCATATTATGAAGCCACAGTGGTCAAAACAGCATGGTATTAGAAAGATAGATATATCTATCAATGGAATTGAATAGAGTGCTCAGATATAGACCCTCTCATCTATGGACATTTGATCTTTGATAAGGCAGTCAAGCCAACTCACATGGGACAGAACAGTCTCTTCAATAAATGATGCCTAGAGAACTGGATATCCATATGCAAAAGAATGAAAGAAGACCCATCTCTCACACCCTATACAAAAGTTAACTCAAAATGGATCAAAGATCTAAACATTAGGTCTAAGACCATAAAACAGTTAGAGGAAAATGTTGGGAGATATCTTATGGATCTTACAACTGGAGGCGGTTTTATGGACCTTAAACCTAAAGCAAGAACACTGAAGAAGGAAATAAATAAATGGGAGCTCCTCAAAATTAAACACTTTTGTGCATCAAAGAACTTCATCAAGAAAGTAGAAAGACAGCCTACACAATGGGAGACAATATTTGGAAATGATATATCAGATAAAGGTCTAGTATCCAGAATTTATGAAGAGATTGTTCAACTCAACAACAAAAAGACAGCCAACCCAATTACAAAATGGGAAAAAGACTTGAACAGACACCTATCAGAAGAGGAAATACACATGGCCAAAAGGCACATGAAGAGATGCTCAATGTCCCTGGCCATTAGAGAAATGCAAATCAAAACCACAATGAGATATCATCTCACACCCACCAGAATGGCCATTATCAACAAAACAGAAAATGACAAGTGCTGGAGAGGATGCGGAGAAAGAGGCACACTTATCCACTGTTGGTGGGAATGTCAAATGGTGCAACCACTGTGGAAGGCAGTTTGGCGGTTCCTCAAAAAGCTGAATATAGAATTGCCATACGACCCAGCAATACCATTGCTGGGAATATACTCAAAGGACTTAAGGGCAAAGACACAAACGGACATTTGCACACCAATGTTTATAGCAGCATTGTTTACAATTGCAAAGAGATGGAAACAGCCGAAATCACCATCAACAGAAGAGTGGCTAAACAAACTGTGGTATATACATATGATGGAATACTATGCAGCTTTAAGACAAGATAAACTTATGAAGCATGTAATAACATGGATGGACCTAGAGAACATTATGCTGAGTGAGTCTAGCCAAAAACTAAAGGACAAATACTGTATGGTCCCACTGATGTGAACAGACATTCGAGAATAAATTTGAATATGTCATTGGTAACAGAGTCCAGCAGAAGGTAGAAACAGGGTAAGATAATGGGCAATTGGAGTTGAAGGGATACAGACTGTACAACAGGACTAGATACAAAAACTCAAAAATGGACAGCACAATAATACCTAATTGTAAAGTAATCATGCTAAAACACTGAATGAAGCTGCATCTGAGCTATAGGTTTTTGTTTTGTTTTGTTTTGTTTTGTTTTGATTTTACTATTATTACTTTTATTTTTTTTCTCTATATTAACATTCTATATCTTTTTCGGTTATGTTGCTAGTTCTTCTAAACCGATGCAAATGTACTAAGAAATGATGATCATGCATCTATGTGATGATGTTAAGAATTACTGATTGCATATGTAGAATGGTATGATTTCTAAATGTTGGGTTAGTTTCTTTTTTTCCGTTAATTAAAAAAAAAAAAAGAGAAGGGGTAATTGGAGCTGAAGGGATACAGACTGTACAATGGGACTGGATATAAAACCTCAGAAATGGACAGCACAATACTACCTAATTGTAATGCAATTATATTAAAACACTGAATGAAGCTGCATGTGAGGTATAGGTTTTTTGTTTTTTTTTCTTTCTATTATTGTTTTAATTTTATTCTGTTGTCTTTTTATTTCTTTTTCTAAATCGATGCAAATGTACTAAGAAATGATGAATATGCAACTATGTGATGTTATTAAGAATTACCGATTGTACATGTAGAATGGAATGATTTCTAATAGTTTTGTTAATTCTTTTTTTAATTAATAAAAAAGGGACTTTTTTAATTACAAATTTACAGTTCCTCAGAGGAAAGGCAGCTGCTTTTCCTCTGAGTTTCTCTGTCACATGGGAAGACACACTGGACATCTGCTGGCCTTCCTTCCCAGCCTCTGGGTTTAAGTAGCTTTCCCTGGTGCATTTCCTTTCTGCATCTGCAAATGTCTGGGTGTGTGTTGTCTCTGAATGCAAAGCTGAGCTGTGTTGGGCTGCGCTGAGCTGCTTTTCTCTCTTTCGACTCTCCTTTTAAGCCTTAAGCTAATCAAATTAAACATCACTCATTTCAGAAGCACTCTCCTTAGCCAACTGCAGATGTACTCAGCCGCAGATGAATTTCACATGCTATTAATTTAAGCCTAAAGCAACAGAACAACTGGGCATCATTACCTAGCCAAGTTGATGCCTGAACCTAACTTCTACAGTGTCCATCCCTTGTCAACTTGACAACTATACACATAAGCTTAAACCATGCTTAATCTCTAAATAGAAAACAATAACAGACATATTCTTCTTACTTAACAATGCTCATCTGTTCTGCATACAATGCACTAAATCTTTCCGTATACGAAATGCAGCTGTTTCTTCACAATATCTCAAAAGCCTTAAATCATTTCAGTAACAATACAAACACAATACCGAAATAAAAAATAGTATGCAATCACCTCAAAGTCAGTTACAGGAATGGCCTGTCTTAAGGCAAAATTCTCTTCTGACTGTAAACCTGTGAACTTAGAGTAAGTTGTCTGCTTCTAATATACAGAGAAGGAACAGTCATAGGATAAATGATCCCATCACTATTGGGAGAAATTGGAAGGAAAACAGGGGTCACCAGATGTTTTAGTTTTCTGAGGCTGCTACAATGTAATATACCAGAAATGAAATGGCTTTTATAAAGGGGTTTTATTTATTTACAAATTTACAAATTTTAGAAGGCACTTGGCAATGTTTGCTGGGCCTCTCTCCCAGCTTCTGTCTGGTTCAGATGGCTTTCCCCTGGTCCAAATGTCTGGGTCTCTGTGGGCTCTGAGTGCCGAGCAGAGGTGTGCTAAGTTGCTGGGCTACAGACCTATACTGAGCTGTTCTGAACCGCAGCTCTCTCTTCTGACTTCCCCTTTTAAGCCTTCAGTCGATCAAATTAAAATGACACTCATTGTGGAAGGCACTCCCCTTAGCTGACCACAGATGTAACCAACCATATGTAAATTGCACATGCTGATGATTTAAGTCCTTAGCAAAAAGAACAACTGGATACCATCACCTGGCCTAATAGACACCTGAACCTAACCATCACACTGGACCTAAACAATTCTGAAAACCTGCAAAGCAAACTCCATTAGGTTTCAAAGTTTGAGATTCATCCTCAGAATTTAGAAAGCAGCATATCCTACCATTCCAAAGACTCATGCAGCGGCCCTGTTCTCTCCATACATTGGGATGAGGGCTGAAACATTAGGGAACATTGGGGAGACCACCTTTTCCTTGAGCCAACCCTCCTCATGCATCTGGGTGGCACCCAGATTCTCTGTTATCCCCAAGGCACATCTCAATCCCTTCAGAACAACTGAAGGTAGCCGAGCTCCTCCCAATCCTCAGGAAATGTGCTCTACCCTCTCTGAGGCTGTGGAACCAGAACTGTTCCTAAGCATTGAAGTGGAAGGACCACCCTCTGCCTCTGGGACAAGCTCACCCCCTTCACATGCACAAATAGATTGACTTTCTGGGTCCCAGCTTTCTTGGCTGCAGACCATAGCTTCCATGGTTCTCTTCTGAGGTTATTTTTCCTTCACTCTGTCCTTTTTCTGTCCCTTTTAGTTCAGGCTGGCAGTGGTTCTGTTTATACAAATCTCACAAAAAATTTGTTGACTTGGCATGTAGCATAAAGGATCAAAGCCATCAGTCATCAGACAATAGGACTTTACACAAATGCTTTCTGGATAATTCCATCTCCAATCCTGGATTGTCCGGTAGTGACTAAGTGGTTCCATGTTTGGTTAAATCCTTACAAGGGGCACTATTTCCAGTGGCTCACTCTCTAGAAGTCCTGAATTTTCCACACCATCAGTTTCTGGCTTCTTTGTACCCAAAAGCTCAGTTCTTAGCTTATGCATTTCTTGTCTCATTTTACTACAAGCTATAAGGAGAAACCAGGCTGCACTTTCCATACTCAGTTTGGAAATCTTCCCAGCCAAGCATTGCAGATCATCACATTCAAATTCTCCCCTGCATCAGCACCAAAACTCAACTTTACCAAATTTTCTGCCACCTTAAAACAATCTGTAATGACACATTCCTCATTTTTGTCCAGGGCCTCAACAGAAGTATCTTCAGAGTCCATATTTCCATCAATAGTCTCTTCAAAGCAAGTACTTGCTCTTTCAAGCTTCTCATAATTCTTCCAGAATCCTCCCCTTATCCATTATAAATGCCATTCCAACATGTTCAGTATTTGCAAACACAGCAGCACCCCACTCCCCTGGTACCAAAATCTGTTTTAGTTTGGTAAGGCTGCCAGAATGCAATACACAATAAATGGACTGGTTTTCATAAAGGGGATTTATTTAGTTACAAGTTTACAGTTCATCTATCATTTGGGAAGGCACATGATGGTATCTGCTGGCTGCTGGATTCAAATGGCTTTCTTCGGGGTGTTTCTTTT
Source organism: Tamandua tetradactyla (assembly GCF_023851605.1). Classification (NCBI taxonomy): domain Eukaryota; kingdom Metazoa; phylum Chordata; class Mammalia; order Pilosa; family Myrmecophagidae; genus Tamandua; species Tamandua tetradactyla. Next base: position 22,432,328 of record NC_135328.1, on the reverse strand, counting down.
CTGCATCTCCAAATGTCTGGGTCTGTGTCAACTCTGTGCAGTGAGCTGAGCTGTCCTGGGCTGCACTGAGCTGCTTCTTTCTCTCTCTGGCTCTCCTTTTAAGTCTCTAGCTAATCAAATTAAATGTCACTCATTACAGAAGTCACTTCCCTTAGCTGATTACAGATGTAATTAGCCATAGATGAATTTCACATGCTGATAATTTAAGTCCACAGCAACAAAATAATGAGCATCATCACTAGCCAAGCTGACACCTAAACCTAACTATTACAGTGTATATGAAATACTTTTTTTCTGGAAACAGACCCGAATCTTCCCCAATTCCCTACTTCTGCAGGCCCAGTAACACAATTACCCAAATTATCATTTAATGAGAAAAGTGAAGAGATATAATGACTGGAAAAAGTAAAATGAAAACAGCAATAGGTAGACTATCTTGTGAAAAAATAGTGTTAGACAATTCAATGTTAGTTGAATTAGTGTTATAAGTTCATTTAATTATATGATCTATTTTAATAAACCTAGAGTATGTAAAATAAATTGGTATAATCACTTTTGAAAACCATTTGGAAATATATGTACATATCAAGAACCATAAACATTTTCTATCACAAGCTACAAGATTGTTCATTGCTTTCGATGAAGTAAACCCACACTTAGGAATTTATTCTAAGGGGTAATCAAAAAGAAAGGAAAATAAAATATAGGAGGTTGTTCATTTCAGCATTAGCAACAATAAGACACTGATTAGAAACAATCTTCAATAAAGGAATGAATAAAATATATATTTTAAATTTACATAACAAATATTCAGTTACAATAGTTCAATAAAGAATGATGACTGTTGCTAGCTAATGTGGACAGCTATGTGCCTAGATCTCCATGGTTCAACATGGAGAATGGAGATTACAAGTTTCACCCTGGGTAGTGACAGATAAGAATCCGCAGTACTGAGTACAATTTCTACAATGTCCCAAGCTCAACCTCTTCTTTTAATTATCCACACTGAATCTCCAAGTAATCTGATCCAAGTTTTAAATAACATTTAATACTATTTAAATAAATCCTGGTTTTAAATAACATTCATAACAGTAGCCCAGACTTCTCTAAAAGCAAGACTTGTACATGCATCTGCAGAGTTGTCATATTTATTAGACAATGTTAGAGAATATTTTGAACCCTAATATTCTCCCCCAGCCCAATCCACCCACAGCCTTTCCTCTCTCTGGATGACAATTCCATTCTTCCCACTGCTCAGGCTAAAATCCTTGAAGCCATCCTTGATGTCTCTCTTCCTCTCATATCCCTATGCAATCTTTCAGGAAATCCTGTTTTCTCTGTTTTCTGAACATATCCAAAATTTGATTTATATCCTATCACCACAATTATCACTCTGGCCTGAGCTAATGTTTGTTTGTTTTTTTCAGAATTATAGCAATAGTCTCCCGAAATCTCTCTACCTCTATACCTAACCCCCAACAGATTGATCTCAACACAGCATACAGATGTTTTAAGGAAAAAGAAGTAAGCTAACTTTTTAAGGTAAAAATCCAAGGTCCCTCAATGATCTACACAGCTCTGCAAGATCAGCTTGCTACTTCTCTGACCTTTTCTCCCAGTTCTTCCTCTAACTCACTCTGCCCCACCCCCACTGGCTCCCTTGCCAATGCTTGGACATGCTAGTCATGGTTCACACTTGCTAATTTACTCATGTAATTATATAATTGTTGTTTATTTTCTTTCTCTTCCCCACTCCAATATAGGTGCTGAGGAATGGAATCATTGTCTGTTCTGTTTCATGATATATCCCAAATACTTAGTAGAGTGGCTGGCACAAGATGGATGTTCAATATACATGTGTTGAATTAGTGTTCAATGAAATGAATGAAGAACATCCCCTACAATCATTAAATTATTTTTCTTCATATTTAAAACATCCAGTCTAATACTATGCACACTGCTGGCCATCAGTCCTTAACTCTAACCTCCCAGTGTTTTATTCCCCCTCTGACATGAGGAGGGCGTGGCTTACAACCCATATGTCCTGGATTCAGAGCTCTACTGTGATAACTTCAGCACACGTTACTGTCAGCATTCTTCAGTGCACAAGTGTCTACTTTTCTGAAAGGACATTTCTACCTCTGGTGCCTGTGATATCCCTCAACACTGTTAATAAAAATATAGAGTGTCCAGCTTCAGGTGAAGTAAACACCAAGGATTTGCTGCTTCACTCATAGCTTGATGTTGGCTGATTGCTTCCGTATCAATCCTTGAGTAACCATTAAGACAACTCTTCACTCGGCCCAAGAAATTCACTTCTTTCACTTCATAGTTTAAAGGAAGAGTCTCTAGAAATACAGAGAAGGAAGGTTGATGCCATTAATTGTTTCCCAAGTCCTTCACCAGGCAAAACAAAACAAAAGTAGAAAGAAAAAGCATCACTAATGTTTCTAAATGAGATCATTTGGTTTCTACTGATGGAATCTAATTTTTTCTCTCTCTATTCAGAAAAGCAACAAATGTATTTGGAAGCTCTATTGAGGCAATTGTGGTGTTGTAGTAAAAAACATTGGTTTTGAGTTCAGTATTACAGATTTGAAGCCACAAGCTCTGCAACTTCATAAGAATTTCTTTGGTTCTGAGAGCCTCACTTCTGAGGCTACAGCAAAAGAAGAGTAAAACAAGAATTCTCAGAACAGTTATCCTGTGAGATTTTGCTGATAACAACCTAAAACTTAATACACAACTTTATGTATTTAACTGCTAGAAACCTGATGAGAGAGAAAATGGGTACAACACAGCAGCCTTCCCCAGCTTCTCCCTTTCCTTCCAGATTCCATTGATGTTCAGCTTCTGGTTTTTCCCTCTGGACTTCTCTTTGTCTGTGAGCTTCCCTATAAGGCCTTCAGCAACAGGATTAAGACCCACCCTGATAAAATTGAGCCACACTTTAACTGAAGTAACCTCATCAAAAGGTCCTACTTACAATGGGTTCACACCCACAGGAATGAATTAAGTTTCAGAACAGATTTTTCTAGGGTACATACCTCTAAACCACCACGCTCTGGCAGACAGCATATTTTTTCATAAATTCTGACATGGACTATTCTTATGGCCTTAATTTGAGGGCAACATACTAAAAACATTAATTGATAAGGTTCAGGCTCTTCTTTTTAGTTTTCCGAGTCAGTTTCCCATAATTCTCATATGATGAGAATCATGCAGTTTTATATCGAAGATGCAGATTAGCTCATCTCTTCCCTGGATATTCTGATTTGGTGGATATAGTTTGAGATGTACATAATGGTTTCAGCCAACCCAGGTCATCCTTATTTTCAGGCTGGCTTGGAAAAGTTTTAGGAGAGCATAAAACAAGTAAAGTAGTATAGGTATTAATATGTCCTTAGATGTGTGGGAAATTATAGAACTATAAAAAGGACCATATCACCTCTCTTTCTCTAAGCTGACACAGCAAGTGAACTCACTGCCCTTCCCTCTCTACAGGGAACATGACTCCCAGGGGTGTAAACCTCCCTGGCAATGTGGGACAGAAATCCTGGGATGAGTTGGGACTTGGCATCAAGGGATTGAGAAAACCTTCTTGACCAAAAAGGGGAAGAGAGAAATGATACAAAATAAAGTGTCAGTGACTGAGAGATTTCAGAGTTGAGAGGTTATCCTGGAGGTTATTCTTATGCATTATGTAGATATCCCTTTTTAGTGTATGGTGTATTAGAGTGGCTAGAGGGAAGTACCTAAAACTGTAGAGCTGTGTTCCAGTAGCCATGTTTCTTGAAGATGATTGTATAATGATATAGCTTTTACTATATGTGAAAATCACAATCTGTGCCTAATGCTCCTTTCATCTATTGTATGGTCAGATGAGTAAAAATTATGGATAAAAAATAAACAAATAATAACGGGAGCAAAGGTTAAAATAAATTGGGTAAATGGAAATTTTACTGGTCAATAAGAGGGAGGGGTGAAGGGTATGGTATGCATGAGTTTTTTCTTTTTTCTACTTTATTGCTTATTTTGGAGTGGAGCAAATGTTCAAAGAAATGATCATGGTGATGAATATACAATCATGTGATGATATTGTGAGCCATCGATTGTATGCCATGTATGGAATGTTTGTATGTTTTTATGTTGTTTTATTAATAAAAAATATTTTTAAAAAAGGATCACATAAGAAATCATGTAAAATTTTAACATAAAGAAAAACAAAACAGAAATATTTCAAACACTATTCATCAAGAATCTAGTGCCATGAATAAGTTCTCATTTACTATGTGATTGCAAAAGCAAGAGTTTACTTCCTGTGAGCTCACATGAATTCATTTCAAGGTGGTACATGGGGGTAGGTCACAAAGCAATGAACTTCACGACGTTGGAATCAAGGTTGCTCTTTGACAGTTAAATTAACAAACTAATTAAAAAATTAATGTAAGTCCTTGTTAAATTTTCTACAAGGGATTGAACTTAATGACCCGTTGAAGTCAGTCACCTGTGTGAGTGAAACATTCAAAGGCACTGAACATAAATAGTACAAACAAAATATGAATTGGATGTTACCTCTGAGAAGCAAAACTGGAATGCAATTGTGGTTTTGTAAACTACAATGAAATGAACTGTTTTCTCTCTTGACAAAAAAATATTATAACAATGTGGGCTGCTCGACACAGAACGTAGAATAATGAAAAAGTAATCAAAACAAAACTCAAGATTACATATTCAATACCAACCATAAAAGACAGCAATATATATATTTGGATTGTGGAGACATTGCATGGAGGAAATGAGACTTACAGAAATAGAAAAGCCGAGGGCTGTCTCCAGGCCTATGATGACTATATGCCAAGGTAAAGCCATTTTTGTAAGGTCTTGCCTCCAGGCAGCTATTTGCCTTCCCCACATCCTTTGAAAACACTGAAAGATACAGTAATTGAAGAAAATTATACATGCACACTTGGAGCTGATGAGGCATAACATGTTAATTTCCATACCATATATACATGTGTTTCACCCATAAAAACAAATAGATAATTCCTTGAATATTTGTAGGCACAATGTATGTGATTATTTGAAATCAGAGTTTATTTAAAATTGCTATAGCAATTGGCTAGGTAATAGGCTTACTACAACTTTTTCCCCTTGAACCAAATAACTCAGCATCCAACCGGGGTCAGGGTTGTCTGACTGTGAGATTTTCAAGTAAGGATGAAAATTGGAGAGATTAAGATTCAATAGAATAGGAAAGTTACTATCTGAGGGAAAAAAACATTCTCATGTAAATAGGGCACTTGGATGAAGAAGACCACAGAAGTCTTAATCATTGGATTTTTTCTGCAAATCGTTTCTTCATTAACCCATTCACAACTGAACTATTCCTTGCAAGTTCTGTGTTGTTCAGGCTGTAACCTCCTTTAATAATGATCTACAATTGTCTCACCTCCCCTAAATCTAAAGCTCAGGTAGATTTGATCTACGTCATACAGGGGCACCATTAGGATACCACTCTGAAAAAGAAGATGTGATGTGTTCACATGGAACTCATTTTATTCCCTAGCTCCAGTGAGGGTGGAAAAGACAAAGAAAAGCTCACCAATATGCAGGATCTGTGCAGTTATAATTTATGCAATTTTGTTCACACCAACTGATATGCAGATTTCTAAAAAATATTGGACATGATATAGATGTATATATTTGTTCTAATATGACTTGAGTATAGAAATTAAGATAGTACCAAAAGGATTTCTTGTCAGGGATTTTTTAACAGCCATTTTCACTTCTTTGTTCCATAGACTGCAGATGATAAGATTCAACATGTGGATTAATTCAGTATGTACCAAAGCCATAAATTTATTTCCTGTGAATCTATACCTGAGGGCTTCAAGTTAATGGAGATAGCTGTGCTGTAGATCAAAACCATGACAGTCAGGTGGGTTTCACACATTGAAAAGGCTTTGCTTCTTCCATCCAGTGACCTTATTCTTAGGATGTTGGAGAGGATTAAGGCATAGGAGATATAGATTAGGAGCACTGGTATGGAAAGGAGAAGTATGATAGCCACCAGCATGATTAAGTGTGCCATGGAGATGTCTACACAAACTAGTTTCAAGATAGCCAGAATTTCATAAATTAAATTATTAGTGATACTATTACCACAGAGAGAAAGCTGTAGCACAGATGCAGCAGATGACACCAGGGCAGTGAGGGAACCGGTCAAGAGCCAACTGCCATCTGCACACAGACCTTTCTATTCATGAGAATGCAGATGGCCACATACCGGTCATAGGCCATCGTGGACAGGAGCACACACTCGGTAGAACCCATAGCAAGGGAGAAGTACATCTGAGCAGCACATCCTAAGAATGATGCAGTGTTTGTCCCTGAAACAAAGTTAACAAGCATTGGAGTAAGAGCAGAAGAGGTGTACCAGATGTTCACAAAGGAGAGGTTGCTGAGGAAGAAGTACATGGGGGTGTGCAAGTGGGAATCCAGAATGCTGACGAAGATCAAGATAGTATTGCCCAGAAATGTGATCAAATACATCAGCAGGCATAGCACAAATACAAGAATCTCAACTTTAGGGTAGTAGGAAAACCCCAAGAAGACAAAACTTGTTAAAGATGTTCAATTTGCTTGGAATATTTTATTCTGTTCTATTCATCTTTTTATATGCATAGAAGGATTAACAGTACACACTATATGGAAAACAACCCTCCCCCATTTTCTTGTATTTTCACTTGATATCAATGTGTGGACTCTGATGGAAGGCTTCCTAACATGGTGATAGTAATAGAAATATATGTTTGAAGGAATCTCTCATTAATAAACAAATGTCGAGCATGAAATCTGTGCTGGTTTGAAAGGATGTATGTACTCTAGAAAAGCCATGTTTTAATCTAAATCCCATTTCGTAAAGACAGAATAATCCCTATTCAATACTGTATGTTTGAATCTGTAATTAGATCATCTCCCTGGATATGTAAACCAATGAAGAATGATTGTCAAACTGGATTAGGGGAGATGTGTCTCCACCCATTTGGGTGGGTCTTGATTGACTTATTGGAGTCCTATAAAAGAGGAAACATTTTGGAGAATGGGCGATTCAGAGAGAGCAGAGAATGCTGCAGCACCACAAAGCAGAATGTCCACAAGCCAGTGACCTTTGGAAATGAAGAAGGAAAACACCTCCTGGGAGCTTCATGAAACCAGAAGCCAGGAGAGAAAGCTAGCTGGTGACACACGTTCACCATGTGCCCTTCCAGCTGAGAGAGAAACTGACTGCGTTCGCCATGTTGCCTTCTCACTTGAGAGAGAAATCCTGAACTTCATCGGCCTTCTTGAACCAAGGTATCTTTCCCTGGATTCCTTTGATTGGACATTTCTATAGACTTGCTTTAATTGGGAAATTTTCTCAGCCTTAGAACTATAAACTAGCAACTTATTAAATTCCCCTCTTTAAAAGCCATTCTGTTTCTGGTATATTGCATTCCAGCAGCTAGCAAACTAGAACAAAATCTGCAAATAAAAAATCCTTGTTCTGTCATTTTTCCTCCAAGACTTTCCTTAGATATTGCTGTGAGGGCATTTTTCATAAATATCTGATGAAAAAAGGGAGAAGAAACAATCTTATGCTGTCTTTCTTCCAAACCCAGATTTGTAACTCATCTATGATTATGTTATCCATTGATCTCTGGAACATTGGAATGATTTTCTTCCCCTGATTTGGTAAAATTTTATCCACTTTGGAGATATTTTACTTTCCAATTTAATTTATTCTTCAGGCATTCATGTACATCTGTCTGAGATACTTTGAATGATTCATCAAATAAAAGAAATTATAGATTTCTACAGCCACAGATTAATTTACTGAAAACTTTTGATATTTAGTTATAAATCCAGAGCTTCCTTCTCAAACCTAGGAAAATGATGACAGATATTCTCAGGGAAGCAGATAGATAGCAGAGATTTCTTTCATGTTGCAAGAGTTGCCTTGAAGTCTATGGTTCATCACATCCTCCAAAGGGCACATTGTTTACACTACAAGACAATTTAAATTATTTGTTGGCTGTGAGACATTTCCAATTTATGCAACAAATTAAAGTTAGAAAACTATTCATGCAGGATCATAATTTCTGTAATTCCAGGGACAACGTCCCACAGATCCAATTATACTCAATAGCTGGTCTACTGAAATTGAAATATTATTCAATAGGAAGAAAACTTGTTCCTGTCTATACTGTGTTTGTGAAGGTGAACTTTGCTCTTCACTGTCATGAAAGTCAATCATGTTGACTAATTTCTACAACATTAAGGAGAATAGTGTTGGCAGTTTCTCCTTCATATTGAGGGTAGGTGTATTAGTTAGGGTTCTCTAGAGAAACAGAATCAACAGGAAATATTTTTAAATATAAAAATTATAGGGCGGGCCGCGGTGGCTCAGCGGGCAAAGTGCTTGCCTGCTATGCCGGAGGACCTCGGTTCGATTCCCGGCCCCAGCCCATGTAACAAAAACGGAGAAACAGAATACAATAAAACAAGAAAATGTTTAAAAGATGTTTCCCTTTCTTCCTTCCTTCCTTCCTTCTATCCTTCCTTCCTTCTCTCTGTCTTTCCTTTAAAAAAAAAAAAAAAATGTCTCATAACCATGGAAACGTAGAGTCCAAAAGCTGTAAGGCAGACTGTGAGGCTGACAATTCTGATACAGGGTCTGGATGAACTCCACAGGAGATGCTTGCTGGCCGAAGCAGGAAGAGAGCCTGTCTCTTCTGAATTCTCCTTAAAAGGCTTCCAGTGATTGGATTAAGCATCACTCTTTGCAGAAGACACTCCCCTTGGCTGATTGCAAATGGAATCAGCTGTGGATGTAGTCGACGTGAACATGATTTAATTCTATGAAATGTCCTCATGGCAACAGACATGCCAGCACTTGGCCACCAGACAAACAGGTACCACCACTTGGCCAAGTTGACACATGACCCTGACCATGACAGTAGATATCATAATATGTATCACATCATGTACGTTAAATGGATCCCACCAAATATGGGGGTGTATGAGCTTGAGGAATTCCTCTATGGTTCATCATACCTCAAAGAGAAAATTATGAGAAGGGATGAAGAATGCAGGTCTTTTCCTTCAAGAAGAACCCCTTTTGGAAGGTAGTTCCATTGAATGGCCCCTTGGCCATTTAGAAACCTGGAGAAAGCACTGCTTATTTGAGTTGTGTTTTATAATCCCTGTAGACACTTATCCATTTCCCTACTGAGTTGCTTAGGGTGCATGTAGTGCCTGTGTGGGGAGAGCATGTAGTTATTTCATCACTAGTATGGATATAAAAAGTATCCATAATTGATATGTGACCCAGTACAATTCAAGGTGAGTTATAATTATAATTGGTGTATTAGTTTTTTAAAGTTGCTGGAATGCAATATACCATAAATGGAATTGCTTTCCCCAAGGGAATTTATTAAGTTACAAGTTTACAGTTCTACGGCCATAAAATATCTAAACTGAGGCATCCAGAGAAACTAAGATATCTTGACTCAAGAAAGCCTGATCTGGGAAGGCATGTGGCTGGCATCTGTTGGTTCTTGTTCCTGGTTCCATTGCTTCCATCTTCTAAGGCCAGTGGTTTCCTTTCTAAGCATCTCTGGGCCTTCACTGAGCCCCTCTGATACACAGCTCTGGGTTCTGGCTTACTAAGCATCTCACAGAAAGTCACATGGCAATGTTTGCAGGGCTTTGCATCTCCAGACATCCATGTTTTTGCATCTGGTCTCTCTGTCAGCACTTCAAATGTCTGTGTCTCCTAGGGCTTCTGCATTTCCAATCTTCTGTTTCTGCTTCTGCAGCTGAGGTGTCTCCAAAATGTTTCCTCTTTTTAAAGACTCCAGCAAACTAATCAAGGCCCACTTTGAATGGGCAGAGTCACATTTCCATCTAATCAGAAGGTCACACCCACAATTTGCATGTCACATCTCCATGAAGATAATTTAACTAAAGGTTTCCACTATACAAAATTGAATTAGGATTAAAAGAATTGGTTGCCCCCACAAGATTGGACCTGATTAAAGACATGGCTTTTCTGAGGTACTTAATAGTTTCAAACTAGCACATTCTACCATCTAGACCCTAAAAAGTCATGTTCTTTCCATATACAAAATATATTCACATCATTTTGATATTACAAATGCCTTGAAATATTTCAGTAACAATACAAATACAATACCAAGTCAGAAGCAGTACAGATCTCATCAAAGTTAGTTACAGGTATGGTTTGTCCTAAGGCAAATTTCTCCTCTGGCTGTGGTCCTGTGAAACTCAAAACAAGGTATCTGTTTCCAATATACAAAGGAGGAACAGTCATATAATACATATTCGCATTGCTATAGAGAGAAATTGAAATGTAGAAAGAGAGGTCACTGGACCAAAACAGTTCTGAAAACCCACAGGGCAAACTCCACTGGATCTCATAGTCTGAAAGTCATTCATCCTCAGGGCTTTAGAAAGTGGCAGTCCCAACCTTTCCAAGGGCTTACACTGCAGCCCTGCTGTCTTCAAATGCTGGGGTGACTATTGCAACATTGGGGTGCATTGAGGGGACCACCTTTCTCTAGGCTTTACCATTTCCAAGCATCAGGGCAACACCCAGGTTCTCTGCCATGTCTGGGACATATGCTCAACCTCTCCAGAGCAAAGGGGCAATCATCAGGCTCTCCCCAATCACCAGTTTATGTGCTTCACCCCATCTGAGACCTAGGGCACTGAAACTTTTCCCTAACATTGAGGTGTAAGGCCTGCCCTCTTGACTGCATGGATGTATCTGCTTTCCTGTCCTGAGACTTCTTGGCTCCAGACTTTAGTTTCTGTAGCTTTTTTTTTTTTTGAAGTCATTTTTCCTTCAGTTTGCCCCTTTTCTGTCCCTTTTAGTCCTGACTTGCAATGGTTCCATTCATACAGATCTTGCAAAAAATTTATTGATTTACATGTAGCACACAGGGATCAAAGACATCAGAAAATAGGACTTTACACAAATCCTTTCTAGATAACTCCATCTCTAATTCTGGCTTTTCTTAAATGACTGCCTAGGTCCATGTTTGGGTAAATCTTCACGTGTGGCACTAGCCTCCAGAATTTTACTTGCTGGGAGCCCAGAATTTTTCAGACCATCAATTTCTGTTCTCTTTTTGTCCAAGAGTTCGGTTCTCAACTTCTCTCTTTTTTGTCACATTTTATTATAGTGTGCAAGGAGGAGCCAGGCTGCACTTTCCACATTTAATTGGGAAATTTCTTCTGTTAAATATCCAAGTTCATCACTCTCAAATTCTGCCCAGTACCAGCACTTAATTTGGCCAAATTCTCTACCACTTTAAAACAAGGACCACCTTCCTTCCAGTTTGCAGTGACAGGGTCATCATTTCTTCAAGGCCTCGCTGGAAGCACTGCAGAGAAGCACCAAAAGCATCCATATTTCTACCAACAGTCTCTTCAAAGCATCCTAGGACTTCTCTATCAAGGTCTTCACAACTCTTCCAGAATTTTGCCCTTATTGCATTTAAAAAGCCATTCTAACATTTTTGGTATTTGCAAAACAACACAGCAGCCTAATTCTCTGGTATCAAAATCTGTATTAGTTTGTTAATGCTTCTGGAATGCAATATATCAGAAATGGAATGGCTTTTAAAAAGTGAATTTGTTAGGTTACAAGTTTACATTTCTAAGGTCATTAAAATGTCCAAACTAAAGTATCCAGAGAATGATACCTTGATTCAAGAAAGTCTAATCTGGGACGGCACGTAGTTGGCATCTGCTGAGCCTTGTTCCCAATTCCATTGTTTCCAGCTTCTGATGCCAGTGGTTTCCCCTCTAAGCATCAATAGGCCTTCACTTAGCTCTTCTGGAACACAACTCTGGGTTCTGGCTTGCTTAGCATCTCATGGGAAGGCACATGGTGATGTTTGCTAGACTCTGAATCTCCAAATGTCCATATCTAGGCATCTGCTCTCTGTCAGCACTCCAACCATCTGTGTCTCCTATGGCTTCTGAATTTCCAAACTTTTGATGTTTCTCCAAATGTTTCCTCTTTTAAAGGACCCCGGTAAACTAACCAAGACCACCTTGAATAGGCGGAGGCACCTCTCCATCTAATCAAAAGGACCACACCCACAATTGAGCACATCACATCTCCTTGGAGATTATCTAATCAAAAGTTTCTGCCCTCAGAGTTGGATCAGGATTAAAAGAATCGGCTCCCTCCACAAGATTGGATCAGGGTAAAGACATGTCGGTAAAGAATTGGGGCTCACCTTGAAATGGATAGATAGGTCATATATCAATTGAAAAACCTAATCAAAACGTTCCACCTACAATAGGTCTACACCTACAAGAATGGATTAAAAGAACATGGCCATTTCTGGGATATATAACAGCTTCTAACCAGTACAACTTAATACAAACAGTTGTGAATAGAAAAAGAGACTGATGACATCTTTATCCAGAGTCCAAAACCCACCAGCTTTCCACTAAATTCCTTAATCCAATACTCCTGTCAACTCATTTGTTGGATAAGTGTACACACATGTTTATAGTTCCTGAACTGAATCATGGATGCTGACCTCATAGTATTGGGGTAAGAATCGTCAGGGAGCATTGCTTTAAGTCTGACCATAATGATAAGGGTGGACACCAGGGACTAAGACTGATGAAGGCTGTTCAACTAACTTTCTGCTATATAAGAATATTGCACTGAAAACAAAATGCACAAACTTCGAAAACCAAAGTACAGAATTTCACTGAGCTCAGGTAGCATTAATGCAGAGAAGCACCAAAAGGAGTTTTTGCTCAAAAGGCTGGGTTTGGATAAGCAGTTTATATGGCTTTTTAGGATGAAAGAAGAATATGGGGGGGCGGTGGGACTGAAGAGGGGCAAGGGAGATGTGAATTGCCTGGAGAAGTGCCCTTAGGTTACAGCCCATTAGTCAGCAACCTTGCAAGCAGGATGTTTGTGTAAGGCTATGGTTGAAGATTTAGAGACTTGCCGGCATCAGTTTGACTTGTTTATTAAAGTTTTTCTCTCTTAGCAAGGGCAGGGGTTTCTATCAGCACTGCAAGGGACCTTTGACAGGTCAGCTTACCTCAATTTCCCTATTTCTTCTTTGTCGTTTCCTGAGTAAAATGGGGGCTCAAGCATTTCAGAATGTTTAATAAAGCTATTTACCATCCCAATTTCACATTCCCTCCTTTTGGTTGAGGGAGTCTCAGAACTGTGAAGACCAAGAGGGATAATCTTGTTGACTAAGGCTTTATAAGGTAGGGACCTGAGTGAAATGCAAATAAATTTTAGTGGCTTTTAGTCTTGAGACACAAAGTCCATAAGCCATTGAAAGATTACTGTGTTAAGGAGGAACAGAAGCACAAGTATAGTTAGAGGAAGATTAGGGAGAATGGGAGAATATTACTATGTTACAATTTACCCCATCCCAACGCTCTTACAATCTTGATTCATTGACTCCACTCTTACAATCTTGACTCATTGACTCTTCTTCCACAAGAAGGAAATCTTTAAGGCTCTGAGATGAGATGCCTCAATTCATAAACAGAAAAGCTGGGGTAAAAGGAAACCTTGGGTTTAAGAGTTAATAAAAATTCCTTCTACTTCATCACTTCAATGTGTCATATAGATCAGCAGATTATCCTCACTGAAAATTGGTTTACTCATTTGATTCATCTGAAAGATCCTTATCAGAGTGGCTGTGAGACATACAGACATTTTGTGGGAAGCAACCAACACAGTACTTTCTATATAGTAAATGCACAATTATTATTCAACTTCTCTCCCTTGAATGGATTTCTATTTGCCTCTTGAATCCTCCTCCTTTCTTTCTTTGTCCCTTTCTCAGAGTTTCTCCCCTTACTTGATTATGGCAATATCTTTGCTATTCTTTCCTCATTTAGACAATACTCCGTGTAACTTAAACAAATGGCTGAAAATAAGAAAAGAGACTGACTGACATATGCCTCCAGAGCCTGTCCACCCCATTCTCCAACTCTCTTCTAAATTTCTTTATTCAGTACTCCTCTGAACTCAATGTTACGTAAGTGTCTTATGTATTCGATAGATGTAGACACATGCTTGTAGTTCCAGAAGTGAGTCATGTATGTTGACCTTATTGTATTTGGAGGAAGGGTCAGCAGGGAGCATTTTTTAAGTCTAACTATCAAAGTTTGGGGTGGTCGCCAGTGACTAAGACTGATGAATTCTACTCAACCGATGTGCTGCTTTATAGGAAGCAATAATTTACAATTCTACTTTAGAGAGAGCTCAAAGAACTCTGAACAAAGAGAAACTCTGAACTTCCATGGAATTTATTATATAGAAGAGAAAGCCAAACATCTTGGCAAGCTTCCTGGCACTTATAAATCTCTAGTCTTCCCTAACTCTGTTAATAATGAAAAAACTCATTCATGGACTTAGGCCAAAAATAAAACTTGTCTGTGACTCCTTTCCTCTCTGTTACCCTATAGCCAATACAAAATAAAGTCAAGACCCATCTGCCTGAAAAGAACATGCCAGGATTACAGCATCTGATCCTGGGGGACTATCTCATGACAGACTAGCTTGATCAGAATTACCCTTCAACCATGAACAATTATAAACACTGGTTGAAGTGTGAAAAATAACTCTGAGTGCCCTAGACATCAATCCAATTGGTCAGTACTGAAGGAGATTCAAATTCCGTGAAAGGAGAAGCACAATGGGTGTTTATATGGATTTTATATGTATTTCCCCTCAAGGGAAGCTGATCGAGCTCAAGCAAAAAGCAAGAGTTTTATTGAGCTGAGAAACAGGAAATCAGCATTTTGACTGTTGGAACAGTTGGAAGGAGAAATAATTTAAGTGGCAACTACTGACAGACAGACTGATATTATAAGCAAAATCTGCCTCCCAACACTTGGCTCACCTATGAATTGGGCATGTGCAGAGTGAGACTCCTTAGAACCCAGGAAATTATGACAATGGGAAGGCTGAAAGGGCTGGTCAGGGACACTTGCAACAGCTCGCTGCAGGGGAGACAGAGTTGGTGTTCAAGCCCCACCAGAATAAAGGGGCTTGGTAAATGCCTCCAGATTTCCACTGAAACCCTTGTGCTTTCTTTCTGCATCAGACAGGCACTCTGGCCCATAAGAATGAAGGTGGTTTCCTCATACATGGTGGAGGGAATAGGGAAAAGGAGGATTAAGGCGTATAAATTAATAAGCATCTCATTTCATACCACAGCAAGTAGTATAACTTACTTAATATTCTTCAAAGAGCTATGTATTATAGAGTGTGGGTTTATTTGCTATCAGTAATTCTTTATTCAGAGACAATCTGCAAATGGTATTCAACAGATAAGGTCTCTTTACTCATAGGTTCAGTCAATAAGAGCTTCAAAGGGTCATCTGCCTATTGCATTCCACTCCCTACTTGGAGCATGCTCTGATAAAGAGGCAAATTTTTTTACCTCTTTCATCCTGAGCAAATGGGAATTCACTGTCATGAAGGTTTTACATTTTACAAGTGGTGATTTAATATAAATTTTTTATTGCAGAGGGATATAATTTAACAATGTGTACTATACTCCCAAAAGCAATCACTAAAGGTATGACGAGAAAATACAGCAAAAAAGCTCATAGAGGGGACATAATGGCATAATAAGAATAACTTAAAACTTGATTAATTTTTAAAATGAAGATATAATGGATAAAAAACAAACCATAAAATTGCAAAATTAAACAAAAACGTATGAATCATTACATTATATATGAATGTGCTGAAGTCTCCAACTGAAAAATATGTATATGTGATACAGAAACTAAAATTTAATGACTCATCAAAGTGTGCAAGTTTTATCGCAAATCGTCTAGCCTCTCCATTACGTCTTGACTAACAAGGTGATATCTGTTTAATGCGTTAAGAATAACCTCCAGGATAACCTCTCGACTCTGTTTGGAATCTCTCAGCCATTGACACTTTATTTTGTCTCATTTCACTCTTCCCCCTTTGGGTCAAGAAGGTTTTCTCAATCCCTTGATGCTGAGTCTCAGCTCATTCTAGGATTTCTGTCCCACGTTGCAAGGAAGGTCCACACCTGTGGAAGTCATGTCCCATATAGACAGGGGAGGGCAGTGAGTTTGTTTGTTGTATTGGCTGGAGAGAGAGGCCACATCTGAGAAACAAAAGAGGTTCTCTCGGGGGCGACTCTTAGGCCTAATTTTAAGTAGGCTTGACCTATCCTTTGTGGGGTTAAGTTTCATATGAACAAGCCCTAAGATTGGGGGCTCAGCCTACTGCTTTGGTTGTCCCCACTGCTTGTGAGAATATCAAGAATTCAACTTGGGGAAGTTGAATTTTTCCCCTTTCTCACCACTCCCCCAAGGGGGCTTTGCAAATACTTTTTATTCACTGCTCAAATCAGTCTGGGATTTATCAGGGCATCACTCTGGGCAAACCAACAAAATCTCATGCCCTACTCAAGGTTCCATGTACTTTTGGTGTTCAGTTAAGCTGCCTACATAAGTTATATTAGGAAATGCACTAGTCAAAATATAAATTTTGTACCAAACATTTTTTTCTTTAATCTCACACATTAGTTAAAAATTTTAAATATTAATTACTATCTATTTTCAACACCCTGCAGTAATGACATTCCTATGTTCAAGAAGAAGGCTTTTACAACAGTTCTCTAGGGTCCCAAATAAAAAAGCTAGAAAAAGAAGAGTAATATAGCCCAAAGTAATTAGAATGAAACAAATGATAAAGATCAAAGTGGATATCATGAAAAAGAAGAAGAAAAGACAATAGAGCAAGCAACAGAGTCAAAACTAGGAAATTTGAAGAAATTGATAAATCTATAGCTGTTCTATGGTAATAAATGAATAACCTTACAAGTTAGAACTTCAAAAATGAAAAAGCAAATATCATTGTAGCTCCTATTTATATTTAAAGAAGAATAGGAAAATTTATTAACTGCTTTATACCAAGAAATCCAACATTGAGATTAAATGGATAAATTTCTGGAAAAGCACCACTTACCAAGACCAATACAACAAATATTAGAAAACCTGAATGGACCTTTAATAAGTGTAGAAGTTGAATCAGTAATTGAGGTATTTCCACTCTTTTAATTTGTTAAGGTTGCCAGAATGCAATACAACAAATATGGACTGACTTTTATAAGGGGAATTATTTAGTTACAAATGTACAGTTCTTCCGAGGACAGGTAGTCAACTTTCATCTGGGTTCCTCTGTCACCAGAGAAGGCACACAGCTATGTCTGCTGACCTTCCCTCCTGGCTTCTAGAGGCTTTCACTAGGACAATTTCTTTCTGCATCTCCAAACATCTGGGTCTGAGCTGGCTCTGAGTTCTGAGCTGAGGTGTGCTCAGCTGTTGAGCTCCTTGGAGCTTGCTGAGCTGTTTCTCTCTCTTCTGACCTCTCCTTTTAAGCCCCATCCATTGTGGGAGGCACTCCCCTTAGATGGCCATAGATGTAATCACCCATAGATAAATGTCACATTCTAGTGATTTAAATCCACAGCAACAGAACAATTCGACAACATCACCTGACCAAGATGACACCTGAACTTAATTTAACTACTACATCCACAAACAAAACTTCAGGGCTAGAGACAACAACTATGTCCAGAAACAAAACTTCAAAGCTAGAGACAGAATCACTGATGAATTTTGTCAATTTAAAATATAAGCAATATTAATATTGCAGAAATGTTATTTCAACTCAGAAAAGAGGAGGATGGATTGCTTCCCAAAACATTATAATAAGGCCAACACACTAGGGTACCAACAAAATCTGATGACTATATTACAAGAAAATGAAATTATAGAATAGTATCACTCATAAATTTAGAATAAACAAATCTCAAAAGTTGTCAAATCATATCCAGCATTAAATCAAAAGGCTAACATGTCAAGAACATGAAGTTATTATCCCAGAAAAGAAATGTCAGTTCAATATTTGAACATTAATCCCATAAGTTCATCTTATTAACAGAATAAATAAGAAAATTTTATAATTACCATGTCAATAAAAGTATAAAAAAGCACTTGTAAAATTTAAATCATATTCATGATAAAATTTATTCTCAGAGAACTAGGAATAAAAGGACACTTCCATAATAGGATAAAGGACATCTAAGAAACATCTCAGCTATTATCAAATGCAATGAAAATGAACTGAAGGTTTTAATTTTGAAAAATTATATAGAATGTTTTATCTTTAAACTGGGTGATATTTTGGGCAGAGGCGTGGTGGGGGGTGGGGCAGCATGTTTAAAAGTTCTTTCTCTTCCTTAATGTAAAAAAAGATATTCTGCTTGATTTCTAGAAACCGCAGAGGTTAAACATTTATGTTTGAGTCTAAGATTCACATCAAATTGGATTTGGTACGTGGTATAGGAAATGGGTATCTAGTCATTTAAGCACCAGTCACTGAAAAAAACAAAACTATTCTGTCCACACTGAGTCAGCTTGGTGCCTTTACTGACAATTGACCATATATCTGTAAGTTCTTTCTCACTTTTTATTCTGCTCCATTTATCTATTTATCTATATTTATGCAAACACCACAGTGTCTTGATTATTGTAGGTTAATAACCGTATTTGAAATTAGGTCATATAAATCCTGGAACAGCATTTTTTTTTCAAGACAGTTTTGGCTTTCTAGTTCCTCTCTATTTCATGTCTGTTTAAGAGGCATCCTGGTTCTGGAAAAGTCGATACCAGAGTGAAGTTTGGAAGTCTTATAAGAACTAGGCTAATCTAGGACCTTAGCAGCCACATTTCAGGTCCTGAAGAAGGATTTTGCCAGAAGAAAACCAATGACAGTACGACTTGAAATTTTAAAAAATGGCTTTCTTGGGAATGGCAAATAGGGATTGGCAATGTGATAAAACATGCACACTTTGATGAGTCATTAAATTTTAGTTTCTGTATCACATATACATATTTTTCCCCTATAAAAGCAAATAATAAGAGATAACTCTGAATATGTGTAGTCTCAATGTACATGATTATCTGGAATCAGGGTTTGATTTCTATTGTAGCAATTGGCTGGTAGTAAGGTTAGCACGCCTTCTTCTTCTTCAACAAAATAAGAGCATCAAGCCATGGCCACTGTTGTTTCATAGTTAGATCATTAAGGGATGATGAAAATAAGAATAACGGGTGTCTTTTCTTTACCTTATAAATACCAAGCCCCTACCTTGGAGAGATTCAGAATCAGTAGAACTGGACATCTAGTGTCTGAAGAATAAAAAAGAAAAATTTTCACGTACTCTAAGGACACTTGGATTACGAACACCACCAAGTACCTACCAGTAGAATTCCTTCCTCATACTGTATCTTTCATCAATCTTCTCACTTGCAACTGAACCATTCTTTGGAAGCCTTGTATTGCTCAGGCTGGGAACTCCTCTGATAAGTATCTAAAACAGTCTTGTCTTTCCTAAACCTAAAGCACAGGTAGCATTGATGTATGCAGCAGATAGTCTCATTCTTACCAGAAAAAACACCTCATCCACATAAATACAAGGATGCCCCTCTGATGGAAAAGACGTGATGTGCTCATGTGAGCCTCATATTATCCCCATTTCCAGTGAGGATGAAAAACACAAAGAAAAGATCTCCAATGTGACTACATTTGATAAGATATATGTTATGTAATTTGTTTCACAAATATAAAATATATTTAAACACATTCTCCCTAATATGTGTCTATGCTAATATATCATTCTTTGCAACATAATCCCTTCAAAGTACAGGTTGACATCTTTTATTCGTCAGTCTTATTTGGTTAATTTAGTCCTCTGTGAAAAATAGTAACACAGGTAATCGGTGATTAATTCATGCAGACAGAAAGTGCAACATGACAGCATTCTGACTTCATAGTCATGGATATTTCAATATTCCACATTGCTATGCCTCTACCCTGGAGGACTACAATTGAGCAAACCCTTGTGATGATATCTTTGCAGAAGCACACATATTCACTCATGCCCACTACATGGCCCAATCAACAATGTCTGATTTCAGAAAATTTAAAATGACATTTCATAAATATGGTTTTAAAAAATCTAAACTGTTTCACTTTTGCAACATCTTAGCAACTCAAGAGGTCTCTAATTGATGGTGTTTTCTTATACAAATTATGATCTATCACCATTTTGTATTGTATACATCCTTATTTTAAAAATATTTCCTGTTGTTTCTTAAATTCAAGAGTAAACATAAATAGCATAAGTTAAAATTACTTCAAAATCAAATAAGTTCTGGGGTGCAAGGGTAGTTGAGTGGTAGAATTCTTACCTGCCATGTGGGAGACCTGGGTTTGATTTCTGGTCCATGCATTTCTCTCCACTCCCCACCCCCCCCCAAAAAAAACAAGCAAGCAAAACAAACAAAAAAATTCAACAAATGGTTCTGCAATAATGGGATTCTCACATGGAAAAACAATGAAATGTGACCCCAACATACAGCGTACAAAAAAAATTGAACCTAACACATTCAAAATTTTGTCTCTAATTCTGCTACTAATTGTCATAGGGATGCCATAGCTAGATACTGAAATAATATAACAAATCAACTGTGAAAAAATAGGCATTTGACTAATTTTAATGTTATAATTATATCTAAATAATAGCTATATAACATATGCTATATATCATCTGTGATATGTAATAAAAATATAGTATTAATAAATGCTAAATACACTTCAAAAACATAATTCTGTAGCACTAAATGGTTCATTAATATTAACAGTATTTTTACAAGTCAAATCAGGATAGAGGGAAGAAAGGTGAATTTTATCACAAATGTGTATTGTACAGGATTTTGTACACACCAACCAGTATGCCATACTATGGTGAATGTTGAAGGTTATTCAGATGAGTGTGCTTGTTTCAATATTATTTGACTTTGGAAATTAAAGTAGAACCAAAAGAATTTTTAGTGAGCAATTTTTTCAAAGCCACTTTTACCTCTTTGTTCCGTAGACTATAGATGATAGGATTCAGCATGGGAGTTAACCCAGCATACACCAAAGCCATGAACTTATCTATTTCCTGTGAATCTACAGCTGAGGGCTTCAGGTACATGGAGAGAGCTGTGCCATAGAACAAAACCACAACAGTCAGGTGGGCTGTACACGTTGAAAAGGCTTTGCTTCTTCCATCCACTGAGCTGAGTCTCAGGATGTTGGAGAGGATGAAGGCATAGGAGATACAGATGAGGAGCATTGGTACGAGAATGACAAGTACGCTGAGCACCAGCATGACTAACTGTACCATGGAGATGTCCACACATACCAGTTTCAGGACAGCCAGAATTTCACAAGTGAAATGATTGATGTTATGACCACAGAGAGAAAGCTGTAACACAGATGCAGATTCCACCAGGGCAGCAAGGCTGCCTGTCACCCAGGAGCCAACTGCCATCTGCACACAGACCCTTCTGTTCATGATGATGGAGTATCTCAAGGGGTTGCAGATGGCCACATACCGGTCGTATGCCATCATGGACAAGAGCACACACTCGGTGGCACCCATAGTAAGAGCAAAGTACATCTGAGCAGCACATCCTGAGAATGAGATGGTGTTTTTTCCTGAAACAAAGTTAACCAGCATTGGAGAGAGAGCAGAAGAGGTGTACCAGATGTCCAGAAAAGAGAGGTTGCCGAGGAAGAAGTACATGGGGGTGTGCAGGTGGGAATCCAGAATGCTGATGGAGATCAAGATAATATTGCCCAGAAATGTGATTGAGAACATCAGAAGGCACAGCACAAAAATAAGGATCTCAATTTTAGGATAGTGGATAAACCCCAGAAATACAAAAACTGTTGCAGATGTCCAATTTGTCTGGAACATCTTATTCTGTTCTAGTCATCATTTTATATGCATAGAAGAATGAACATCACATACTGCATACAAAACAACAGACTTTCTACCCTATTAACTGGTATTCACACCATTGAAATTGTGGTCTGTGTTTACTGGCTTCTCTAGCTTGGTGATAGTATTAGACATAAATGTTTTAAGTAATCTCTTATTAATAAGGAAACTTTAAACAGGAAATTAATAAATTAAAAATCAGCTGATATTTCACCGAGATTTTCTTTTGACATAACTGTGAGGGCCTTTATTTCACAAATATTTGATGAGAGAAAGAGAGAGGAAGCAATCTTATTCTACCTTTCTTCCTAAACCAGATTAGTAACTCATATATGGCTGTGCCATCCATTTACCTCTGGACCATTTAAATGGTTTCCTTCCTCTAGATAATAGCCTTCTTACTTGGCAGATTTCCTACATCCCAATTTCATGTTTTCTTCAGGCACCCATAGAGATTTGTCCAAAATAATATGGAATTTTCAGGGAATATAAGTTATAGATTTCTACAACTGCAGCTTAATGTATTGAAGACTTTGGATATTTAGATACAAACCAGAGTTTCCTTCACAAACCTGAGAAAATGTCATGTGGACACATAGCAGAGAACTCTTTCACGTTGCAAGATTTGCCTTGAAAACTATGATCTATAAACACTTTCCAAAGACCATTCATTGGCATTATAAGGCAATTTAAGTTCTTTGATGCTAAGGAAAAGTTTCTAATTGTGGGGCAAATTAAAGTTACAAACGTGTTCATGCAGCAATACAATTTCTGAGACTCCAGGGACAATGTCCCACAGATGCAATTATAGTCAGTAGCATATCTGTTCTAATTGTAGTGTTATTAAACAAGAAGTGAACCTGTCCCTGTCTATACTATGTTTGGAGAGGGGAAACTTTGCTCCTCATTGTCTAAATCAGTCAAGTTGTCTAATTTCTATAATATTAAAAAGAATTGTGACAATTTCTCCTTCATTTTCCGGGAGGATATCATAATACGTATCACATCAAGTTGTATTTTATGCGCAGCCCACCAAATATGTAGGGTTATGAGTTTATGGCATCTATTGTTCTTCATGATTCAAAGAGAAGACTTATGAGAAGGGATGAAGAATCTTGAACTTTTTCTTTAAATCGATCCCCTTTTGGGAAGGTTGTTCCATTGAATCATGGTACTTAGACCCTTCAGAAACCTAGAGAAGTCTCTGCTTATTTAAATGGTGCTTTGTAATCCTGGTACATACTTACTCATTTTCCTATTGAGGGACTAATGGTGCATGATGGATGGTGGCATGGGAAAAATGTGCCATGATTTTCTCACTATACAATTATGATTGGATATTTTCTTGTCAGTAAAAGTCCATAATCAAAGCCATTAGTTAATTATCTGTATTATTCATCATATGTATTCTTCTTCTCCAAAAAGGTTAGAAATTTAAGATATTGCCAAGATCTTTAAAAGCATGACCAGAAATCCTCTTGTCATTCTATATTATATGGCAATCAGAATGCAGTCTTGAAACCTTTCATAAATTCTGCTTCCACGAGAATAAAATCTTTCAGGCTTGAGAATGATGCATATGTTTCACTTCTTAAAATATAGGAAAGCTTTTTTTTCTAGGTAAACATAGGTCCTTGATGCAAAAAAAAAAAACAAAACTGAAAAATCCTTTCACTTCACCACTTTATATGTCATATATGCAGTTGATGATCCTCATTGAGCTTCAGATGATTCATTTGTAAAAGGGAGCTGACAATATATCCTTTTCAGAGTTATTATGAGGCATACAGACATTTTATGGGAAGCAAACAAGCAGCACCGTATAATATAGTATGTGCATAATGCATAATTATTATTCAATTTCTTTCTTTGAATATTTTTATACTTATCTCTTGAAACTTCTTCCTGTCTTTGTCTCCCTTCTTGGAATTTCTCTCCTTATTTGATTATGGCAATATCATTGCTTTTCTTTCCTCATTTAAACAGATTCATTGCATCCTAACAAAAATATTTGGAAATTGAAAGAAAAGAAGCTGACTGATATCTGCAACCTGAGCCCACCTACTTAACCCCCCAACATTCCACTAAGTCCCTTTATCCAATATTCCTCTCAACCCTTTTGTTGGATAAGTGTATCCTACCTGTTAGGATACTGTAGACACATGCTGGTAGGTCCTGAAGAGAATCGTGTATGTTGACCTTATTGTATGAGGTAGTGGGGAGGGTCATCGAAACATAACTTGAAGTCTAACCATCAAGGGTTGGGGTGGATGCCAGTGACAAGACTGATGAAGGCCACTCAACTGACTTGCTACTGTATATGAAACAACAGGCCTCATTTCCACTTTGAAGAGAGCTCAAGGAACACTGAAAGAAAGAGAAACTTCCATTAAATTTGTTGTACAGAAGAGAGAGTCTAAAATCTTGGCAAGTTTTCTGATACTTATTAATCTCAAGTCTTCCCTAACTCATTCATAGCAATAATAGTTATTCATGTGCTTAGGCCAAAACAGTAGAGGCCGTCTGTGACTCCTTTTCTCTCTCTTACCCTTTATTCAAAACAAAATAATGTCAGGACCCAACTGTCTAAAAATAATGTGTCAGGATTAGAGCATTTGATGATTGTGGACTACCACATGACAAAAAGCTTGGATAAGACTAACTCTCCAACCACTAACTATTATAAACTCTTAATTAAGTAAGAAAAATAACTTTTTAAGGGCACTAGAAGGCAAGCTAAATAGTACTGGAGGAGATTCAACCTCTGCTAGCACAGAAACACAATGGGTAATGTCCACACTTATATGGTTTTCCCCTCAAGGGAAGCAGATAGAGCTCAAGCAGAATGCAAGTCTTACCAGGCTGAGAAATATGAAATTAGTGTTGTAGCTGTGGGAGCAACTGATAATTTATGGAGAAATCTACAAAAAGAGGGATTCACAAAGAAAGACCAAAATCTAGACAAAATCCCCACTCCAACACTTGGCTCACATATGAATCAGGCATGTGTAGAGTGAGACTCCTTGGAACCTAGGAAAATGTGACAATAGGAAGACTGAAAGGGCTGATCAGAGACTTTTGCAACAGTTCAACTCAGGGGAGACAGAGTTGGTGTTCAAGCTCCACCAGAGTAAAGGGGCTTGGTAAATGTTTCCAGACTTTCACTGAAATCCTTGTCCTTTCTTCCTGCATCAGACAGACACTCTGGCCCAGACTAATGTGGTAAGTTTCTTCACACATGGGGTGGAAGTGGTAGGGAAGGGGTTGAGGCGTATAAATTAATAAGCATCTCATTTCATAACCAAGCAAGTGGTATAACTTATTTAATATTCTTCAAAGAATCATGTATTATAGAGTGTGGATTTATTTGTTGTAAGTAATTCTTTATCCAGAGACAATCTGCAAATGGTATTCAGTAGATAAGGTCTTGTTATCCAAGCATATACCATTAGTCTCTTCACTCATAGATTCAGCTGATAAGAGTTTCAAAATGGTCATCTGCCTATTGCTTTCCTCATCCTTCTTGGAGCATGCCCCATAAAGGGAGGCAGGGTATCATAGGCACATTACTTACCTCCTTCATCCATGGTCAATGGGAAATTACTGTCATAAAGGTTTTATATTTTACATAAGGTGATTTAATATACACTTATTGAATGTAGAGTGAAATAATTTAACAATCCATACTGTAGTCCCAAGTACGACCATGAGAATTGCTAGAAGGAAATATAGCAAAAAAAAGCTAATAGAGGGGATATAAGGGTATAACAAGAATAATTGATTAATTTAAAATAATGCAGATATATGGACTAAAAATAGAGAGGACAAGCAGAAAACTGACAGCAAGATTGCAGAATTGAACAAAATCATAATTACTTAAATATAAACGGACTAAAGGCTCCAAGTGAAACAAGATGGTGAGAGTAGATAAAAAAGAAAGACACAGCTTTATGTTTAAAAAATACTCTTTAACCAAAGACACAGATAAGTTGAAAAGTAAAAAGATTGAAAAACACTTACATGTAAAACTAAATAAAAGAAAGCTTTAATGTCTACATTAAGGTCATATAAATTAATTTCAAGAAAGAGAATATTAAAGGATGTAGAAAATAAAATATTAAATCATCAAGAATAAATTAAAATAAAAGGTCAATGGACATCCAGCTAGGAGCATAAACTCAAATCCATGAAACAAAAATTGACACAGATAAAGGGAAAGCGGAAAAATATGTGATCATATCTGAAAAATTTTCACCCTCATTTTCAATAATTGAAGGAATACATGGATAAAATTCAGTATGAATTGGAAGGTTGTAAACTATCAAATAGTTTAATCCAACTGACATTTGCAAAACAATATTCAGCAATTTCAGAATCACATCTTTTTCAAATGCATACTGAATACTCTCCAAATAGATCAATGCTGATTCATAAAAGACATCTCAATAAACTTCCTAAGACTGAAATCATACCCATTATGTTTATGAAACACAACATTGAATATAATGCCACTAAAAATATTATCTAGAAAATTCTACAATATTTAGACCTTAAGCCATAAAATTCTAAATTCCCAACTTGTCAAAGAAGAAATTACAAGAGAAACTAAAACGTATTTTGGACTGAATGATAATGGAAATGAATCATATCAAAATTTGTGAGATGCAGCATGAACAGTGCTTTGGTAGACAGATACAGCTTTCAAAGGTTGTAGTAAGGATGAAGAGGGTTTTGTATCAGTGCAACTAAAGAAACTTGAAAAACATTGCAACTAAAGAAACTAGAAAAAGAAGCACAAAGTGGTCCACGGTAAGTAGAATGAAATAAATAATAAAGATCAAAGCAGAAATTGTGAAAGAGAAGAGGAAAAGACAATAAAGAAAATAATAGAGTCAAAACTTGGATATTTGAAAAATTTCATAAAATTGATAAATCTCTACCTGATTTAGGAAAGACAATAATCTCAAAAATTAAAACCTCAGAAATAAGAGAGCAGATATCACTGCAACTCTTATTTATATTTCAAAAATAATAGGAGACCTTATTACCTACTTTTTGCCAAGAAATCCAACAATAGGTTAAGTGTATAAATTTCTGGAAAATCACCACTTTACCAAGATCTACACAATAAAAAAACTGGAAAATCTGAATAGACCTATAGTCAGTGTGGAAATGGAATATCCCACAAATAAAACTTCATACCTAGAGATGTATCCCTAGTGAATTTTATCAATTTAAAATATAAATATAATAAACATATGAATATAAATAGTAATATTCTGGAAATTTTATAACAACTCAGAAAATAAAAGAAAACAGAATGCATTCCAAAGCTTTATTATAAGGCCATATAACCTGGTACAATTCTGAGATAGATATTACAAGAAAGAAAATTATAGGACAATATCACTCATGGATATAGTTAACAGCCCTTAAAAATTATTGGCAAATCATATTCAGCATTAAATAAGAAAGCTAATATATCAAGAACAAGTAGGTGTTATCCTAGAAAAGAAATGTCAGTTTAATATTTGAACATTATCCCTTTTAAGTTAACCTTAGTAACAGAATAAAGCAGAAAAATTATAATTAACATGTCGATAAACAAAAAGAAAAGCTTTATAAAAAGCAAATCTTTTTCATGATAAAAATTATCCTCAGTAAACTGAGAACAAACAGATAGTTCCACAATATGACAAAAGACATCTATGACACATCTCAGCTGTGAAAAGAGAAATCAAGTTTTAAATTTTGTAAAATTATAAATGAGGTTTATCTATACAGAAGTGACATTTTGAGGGGGTTCTGTTTTAAAATTATTTGTCTTTTCCAAGGCAAAAAAGATATTTTCCTGGATTTCTAGAAATTGCAGAGATTAAACATTTTTGTTTGAGTCTCTGAGTTACCTCAAATTGAATTTGGTGTGTGGTGTAGGATATGGATATCCAGTTGTTCCAGCACCAGATATTGGGCGCAAAAAAAAAAACTATCCTTTTTACACTGAATCTTTTTGTGCACCTTTATTGACAATCAATTGACCATATATTTCTGGATTCTTCCTCATGCTTTATTCTGCTCATTTTAACTTTGTCTATATGACAATAACACAGATTCCTGATTATTGTAGGTTAATAACTAAGTTTGAAATTAGGTCCTATAAATTGTCCCTTCTCTATTTCATCAAATAGAAAACCATATTTTTTTTCCACATTGCAACATTTTGGAAACTAGAAAGAGTTCTTTAATTGATGGTATCTTGGTTTTATAAAGTTTGATTTATCACCATTTTGAATTGCACTCATGTTTATTTTAAGAATACTTCTTATTGCTTTTAAAATTCAAGGGTGAATATAATAAAATAAGCTAAAATTACTTAAAAATATAATAGCTTCAATATGTTAACTCCAACTCTGCTAGTTATTGTCACAGGGATGCCTGAAATAGATATTGAGATGATTTAGCAAGCCAAGTGTGAGACAATAGGCAATTATCTAATTTTAATGTTATATTTATATATAAATAAAAGATATATAACTTATGACATATATCATCCATGATATATAATAAATATATAATACAAATACATGCTAAGTACATTTCCAAAAACATAATTTTGTATTACTAAATGGTTCATTAACATCAACAATATTATTTACAAGTCCAATCAGGTTAGAGGACAGGAAAGTAAATTTTTATGACAAATGTGTACTGTTCGGTTTATGCCATCCAGTTTATTGTTCAGGTTTATGCCATCCAGTATACAGACTTATAGATAATATTTGAGATTATCCAGGTGAGAGTGCTTGTTCCAATATTATTTGAGTATAGAAATGAAGATTGTACCAAAAGGAATTCTAGTCAGCAATTTTTTCAAAGCCACTTTCACCTCTTTGTTCCGTAGACTATAAATGATAGGATTCAACATGGGAGTTAACCCAGCATACACCAAAGCCATAAATTTGTCTACTTCCTGTGAATCTACAGCTGAGGGCTTCAGGTACATGGAGAGAGCTGTGCCATAAAACAAAACCACAACAGTCAGGTGGGCTGTACACGTTGAAAAGGCTTTGCTTCTTCCATCTGCTGAGCTGATCCTCAGGATGCTAGAGAGGATGAAGGCATAGGAGATACAGATGAGGAGCATTTGCATGGGAAGGAGAAGTGTGCTGATCACCAGCATGATTAATTGTGCCATAGAGGTGTCTACACATACCAGTTTCAAGACAGCCAGAATTTCACAAGTGAAATGATTGATGTTGTTATGACCACAGAGAGAAAGCTGTAGCACAGATGCAGATTCCACCAGGGCAGTGAGGCAGCCCGTTATCCAGGAGCCAACTGCCATCTGCACACAGACCCTCCTGTTCATGATGATGGAGTATCTCAGGGGGTTGCAGATGGCCACATACCGGTCATATGCCATCACGGACAGAAGCACACACTCAGTAGAGCCCATAGCAAGAGATATGTACATCTGAGCAGCACATCCTAAGACTGAGATGGTGTTTGTCCCTGAAACAAAGTTTACCATCATCGGAGTGAGAGCAGAAGAGGTGTACCAGATGTCCATAAAAGAGAGGTTACTGAGGAAGAAGTACATGGGGGTGTGCAGGTGGGAATCCAGAATGCTGATGGAGATCAAGATAATATTGCCCAAAAATGTGATCAAGTACATCAGCAAGCACAGCACAAATACAAGAATCTCAACTTTAGGGTAGTAGGAAAACCCAAGAAATACAAAACCTGTCACAGATGTCCAATTTGCCTGGAACATTTTATTTTGCCCTATTCATCTTTTTATGTACAAAGAGGGATTAACATCTCATACTATATCCAAAACAGAAGACCTTCCTCCCCATTCTCACACCTTCATTCCATGAATTTGTTGTCTATGTTTAAAGGCTCCTCTACCTTGGCAATAGCTTTAGGAATATGTGTTTGAAGGAATCTGTCATCAATAAGGAAAATTTCAAGAAGGAAGTCAATAAAGTTAAAAAATTCTTAATCTGATATTTTACCAAAACTTATTTGACTTTGCTGAGAAAGAGGAAGGAAACAATCTTATGCTGTCTTTTTTCTTCCAAATCCAGATTGGTAACTCATCTATGGTTATGTCATCCATTTACCTCCGGACCATTGGTGTGATTTCCTTCCTTTAGTTTGGTAATAGTCTTCTTTCTTCAGAAATATTCTGCTTTCAATTATATAGTTCTTCAGGTATTCATAGAGATCTGTCCAAAATTATTTGGGAAATTCCAGGAATATAAGAAGGTATAGGTTTCTGAAGCCACAAATTAATTTACTGAAAACTGTGAATATTTAGAAACATAACAAGCATTTGCTTCTCAAACCCAGGTAAATTATGACAGGTATTCTCATAATAGAGCACACATTGCAGAGATTCTTTTCATGTTGCAAGGGTTTCCCTGAAGTCTGTGAACTGAAAACAGCCTCCAAAGGACAATTCATTGGCATTATAAGGCTATTTAAGTTCTTTGATGCTAATGAAAAGTTTCTAATTTCTGTGACAAATTCAAGTCAGAAATCTATTCTTGCAGGATTACAAATGTGAAACTCCAGGGACAATGTCACACAGATCCAATTATAGTAAGTAGCTCATCTGTTTTAATTGTAGTGTTATTCAACAAGAAACAAGAATTTTCCTGTCTATACTGTGTTTGGGAAGGGGAACTTTACCCTGGTGCTTATTATGAAAGTCACTGGTTAATTGGTATAAGATGAAGGAAAATATTGCCGTTGTTTCAGCCTTCATTTTGAGGGAGGATGTCCTTTCAGGTTTGAGATCGAGTTGTATTTTCATGAAGACTACCAATGATGAGGGTTGCAAACTGAATGACTCAAAGGGGAGACATATGAGAACAGGTATTTTCATGTAAGTGTAAGAAGAACCCAGGGCTCTTTCTTCAAAGCAGAGCTCATTTTGAGGAGTAAGTTTCATCATATAAAGACTCCTTGACTCTTTAGAAATAAACAGAAGTTTATGTTTATTTCAGTGTTGCTTTGTAATCCTATTCACTCACAGCTTGCCTGTTCTCTATTTGAGAGGCTGGTGGTGTACAGAAAACATTATACATTTCATAACGTCATTTCATCGCTGTAAATCATTTATGATTGGATAAGTTACTTTTAGTAAAACTCTGAAGTCCTGGTCATTACTGAGTTATTGCTTATCAAATACATATTCATTCTCAGAGAAGGTTATAAATTTGAACTATTGCCAAGATTTTTTAAAACACAACCAAAATCACCTCCTCACTATCTAATATATTGCAACTAGAATGCAACTTTTGGATCTCTTATTAACTCTGCTCACAGAGGAATCTAATTTTTCAGGCCTCAGGTTGATTTACATGATTCATTTCTTTGACTATAGGACATCTTGCTGCTTAGGAAAGGCTTTAGTACTACAAAAACCTTCCTCTTCACCTTTTCAGGGTGTCATCTTGGGCCAGTTGAGGCTGCTCATTGAGCTTCAGTTTACTCAACTGTAAAAGGGTAATGACAACATATCCTTGTTAGTGTTGTTGTGAAGAATGGAAATAACTTTTGAAAATCTACCAACAGAGTATTGATATGTTAATAATTGCTTAATTGTTATTAGATTTCTCAACTTGTTTTCTACTTACCTCTTGACACCTCTTCCTTTTTTGTATCAAGGTTTCCTTCTCATTTGTACTTTCACGATTGCCTTACTTTCCTAATTGAGTTAAGATTCACTGCAACCTTAAAAACAATTGTTGAAATTAAAACAAGAAAAGTATTGACTGACATCTGACTCCAGGGTCCCACCCTTCTTCTGAATTTTTCTATCCAACACCACCTCCAACTCACCTTGTAGATAAGTGTGCCCTCCTGCTCAGGTCCTGTAGACAAATGCTTATAAGACTTGAGGAAAATCACTCAGGTTGACCTGAAACTGTATAGGGGGAAATGCCCAGAGAGTAATGCTTTAGTGCTGCCAATACAAAGATTCAGGTGGAGAACACTGACTAAGATTGATGAAGACTGCCCACCTAGACACTCTATAATAGGCACCAGACCAACTTTTACTTTGGAGAGAGCTCAGCAAACACTGAAAGAAAAACACTGAATCAGCATAGAATTTCCTGTATAGAAGTGAAGGAGCCAAAAATTCTTGGAAAGTTTTCTGCCACATATAAAGCTCTAGTCTTACCTACCTTCATTAACGGCACCTGCATCTATTCATGTAGTCAGGCCAAAAACATAGAAATCGTCATGATTCCATTTTCTCTCTCTTAACCTGTATCCACTAGAAATAATGTGAAGGCAACATCTGCTGGAAAAGTATGTGTAAGATTTCCAGCTTCTGGTAATAGTGGAATATCTTTTGGCAAAGTATCATAGATCATACTAACTCTCCCACTATTACCAATTATAAACTCTGGATGAAGTATAAAAAAACAACTGTTTGTCTATACTAGAAAGTAATCAAAAGGAGGCAAATCCAAAGGTATTCTAACTTTTGGGGACATGAAACACACTGTGTTAGGCCCATATTGAAGTGGTGTTTCTCTCAAGGTGTTTCTCCAGGTTGAGTAGCAGACAGAGCTTAAGCAGAAAGCAAGAGTTGTTGAGCTAAGAAATCAGAAATCAGTATTTGTTAATGTTGGAGAAGCTGGTGATTCAGGGAGAAATCTTGGAAAAGAGGGAACCATAGGTGGGAAGACTATCCCCTATAATTCTTGGCCAACCCTTGAACTGGACATATGTAGAGTGTGATTCCTTGGAAGAGCTGAGCAGAGATTTTTACCAGCTGCTCACTGCAGGAGAGACAGTGTTGGTGTTCAAGCCTCCCTAAAATAGAGGGGCTTGGTAAATGCCTCCAGATTTCCACTGAAAGCCTTGTTATTCCTTCCTGCATGAGACAGGCACTCTGGCCCAGAATAATGGATGTGGCCTTCCATGAGATATGCATGGTTACTTCACATTTCAGGAGGAGCATATAAATTAAAAAGCATTTCATTTTCTACCCCAGCAAGTTGTTTAGATTATGTAACATTTTTCCATAGGAGATTCTGCATTTATTTACCACAAGTAATTCTTTACCTTGAGAATCTCTCCAAGGTAAAGATACAGTCTCTTCTCCCAACAAATATCATCAACTGGTTACCCAGAGATTCATTTGATAAGGACTTGTCACCTGCCTTTTGTTTTTCTCTCTCGCTTAGGAGCATGTCCTTGGTAAAGGGAGTAAATGAATTAGAAGCAACTTGCTCAACTCCTCTATCCATGAGCACATGGAAATTTGCTGTCATAAAGGTTTAACATTTGACATGAGTTGATTTAATGTAAATTCATTGAAGGTAGAGTGAAATAAGTTCAGAATCCATAATGAAATCCCAAGAGCAACCACTAAAAATAATTCAGAAAGATACAACCAAAAGAGTAAGCAAAAAGAGAATATGAAAAATAAGGAATAAAGATTAGAGGAGAGGGTGGACCACAGTGACTCGGCAGGCAGAGTTCTCACCTGCCATGCTGGAGACCCAGGTTCAATTACTGGTGCCCACCCATGGAAAAAAAGAATTAGAAGAGACAAATAGAAAGCAAATAGTAAGATTGTAGAGGTAAATGAAATTATATTAATAATTATATATAAGTGGACTAATGATGCAAATTGAAAGATACATTATTGGACTGGATAAAAAAGGAAGACCCAGTTTTACATTCTTAAAAAAAAATACATCTTAAAGACAAGTTGAAAAGTAAGAGGATAGAGAAACATATAACATTATTCAAAAATTAAATGAAAGAAAGCAGAAATGCCTAATTAATTAATATTAGACAAATTAACTTCAAGAAAATGGTTCTTTTTAAAATTTTTTGACATTTTTTGCTGTAAAATATAACATATATACAAAAAAGCATAAATGTCAAAGTACATTGTAACAAGTAATTATAGAGAAGATTTCAGAGTTTTAGTTTGGTCAGTTCCATGATTTCCCTTCTTTTAGTTTTCAGTGTCTTGGAGCAGGACACTGCTCCAAGTGACTGCTCCAAGACACTGGAAACTAAAAGAAATATCAGTGGAATGATTCAGCAGTCATACTCATTTGTTAAATCCTATCTTCTCTGTTATAACTCTTCCTTCTCTTTCGATCTTTCTCCTAATCTTTAACAGGATTTGGACTGTGTCCATTCTAACTTTTTCATATTGGAAAGGGCTGTCAATACTATTGGGTAAGGGATTGGAACTAGTTGATACTCTGGAGAGGCTGGACCCTCTGGGTTTCAGGATTTACCTGGCCTAGGAACCCATCTGGAGGTTGTAGGTTTCTGGAAAGTAATCCTACTGCATGGAACTTTTGTAGAATCTCAGATAGAACCCTAGGTGCTCTTTAGGGTTGATAGGAATGGTTTGGTTGGGGTTTGGCAAACCACAGTAAATAGCAATACAAGAAAAGGATCTTAATAGAGATAAAGGATGAAAAATTCAAATAATCTAAAGACATTAAAATAAAAGCTCAATATATGCAACTAGTAACATAGCTTCAAATCCACGATACAAAAATTAACAAAGCTAAAGGGAAAATGAAAAAATTTATAAACATATCTAGAGTTTTTTAATGACTACTTTCAGGAATGATAGGATAAATAGAAAAATTCACTATGGATATAAATTATAAAACAAGATAAGAATTGATCTAATTGACATTTACAACACACTATTTAGTAATTTCCAAACCACATCCTTTTCAAATGCATATTCAGCATCCATCAACATGAATTACATTCTAGCTCATGAAACACATCTCAAAAAAATTGAAATAATACAAAGTATGTTCTCTGAGCACAGGAGAATTAAATTTGCAGCCAATAACTAAATCATGTCCAAAAAAATACCAAAATATTTGCAACTTAAGTATTATACATCTTAATAACTAGCATGTCAAAGAGGAAATCACAAGAACAACTAAACAACTTATTTTGAACTGAATGATAACAGAAACACAGCATACCAAAATTTGGTGGATGTGCTTAAAGCAGTGTTTTCATAGAAAGATATAATTTTAAAAAGATTATAGTAAGAAAGAAGAGGATTTATACTGATTACCTAATTAAAGAAGCTAGAAAAGGAAGAGCAAAGTAGTCCAAAATAAGGAGAAGGAGACAAATAATAAAGAAAAAAAAGCAGAAACCATGAAAAGGAAGGGAACAAGAAAATAGGGAAATGAACAAAGCCAAAAGATGGATATCTGAAAGATTAATAAAATTAATAAACCTCTGGTTAACTTACTTAAGGGAAAAAAATAATTAATTCACAAATTTAAAACTTCAGAAATGAAAGAGGGGATAGCACTGCAGTTCCAACAAATACATAAAGGAGAATAGGGGGACATTATTTACAACAATTCCAATAAATTTAGAAACTTAGATAAAATGTACAAAAT
Source organism: Tamandua tetradactyla (assembly GCF_023851605.1). Classification (NCBI taxonomy): domain Eukaryota; kingdom Metazoa; phylum Chordata; class Mammalia; order Pilosa; family Myrmecophagidae; genus Tamandua; species Tamandua tetradactyla. The sequence continues at coordinate 22,396,939 of NC_135328.1, read as the reverse complement.
CTGGAAAAGCACTATTTACCAAGACTAACACAATAAATAGAAACTGAATAAATGTATAACAAGTGAAGAAATTGAATTAGTAATTTAATTATTTTGCACAAATGACACCTCTGACCTACAGACAGCATCAGTAGCGAATTTAGTCAACTTAAATAATAAACAATATTATTCTTACCAAAATGCTCAATCAACTCAGAAAACAGGGTAGGAGAGAATGCTTCTCAAAATTTTGTTCTTGGTTCAATTACCCTCAAATTAATCTACCAATTAATGCCTTTCCACTCAAATCCAAGCAGAGATTTTGGAGAAACATGTAAGATGATTCTAAAGCCAATTTGATATCAAGTCTTTTGTCTATGAACAAGGTATCTCTCATTTCTATAGTTCTTTAATTTTTGTCTGCAATGTTTTGTAGCTTTCAGTATAAAGTTGTGAGTATCTTCTGTCAGTTCCTTCTCAATTACTTTATGCTTTAATGTATTACAACTAGTAATTTTAAAATATATTTTCTAATTGTTTGCTATTGGTAATTAGAAACAATTGGTTTTTGTATTCTGACACATCTTGGCAGCTTGTAAATTCACTTATTAATTTTTTCAATTATTTTGCAGATTCCTTGGTGGACACTTTTACCTTATTACTGATCTTAGAAAGAGGTTAGGCTTTTAATTATTTTTTATTTCTATTGTTTTATCTTGGGCATATCTCCATATTCAGCCTCTTTTTTCTTGTCTTTAAATGAAGGAGATAAGATTAGATCATTTTTAACATACTTTCAAATTATAGCATCTCTGAATTAGAAAATATATATATATTTCAAATCTTTTTGATTGACTAATCTTCACACACATACAGTACATATGTGGTCTACAATCAGCGCCTCACAATATCATCACATACTTGTGTATTCATTACCATAATCAGTTTTCTAATATTTGCATTTCTCCAGAAAAAGAAATAAAAAGAAAAAAGAAAAAACTCATACATCCCATACTCCTTACTCCTCCCTCTCATTGATCCATTGACCACTAGCATTTCAATATACTCAATTTATTTTGCCTCTTATCCCCTTATTATTTATTTATTTTTTATCCATACTTTTTTGCTCATTGGTTCATAGCCTGGATAAAAGGAGCATCAGACACAAAGTTTTTACAATCACACAGTCACATTGTGAAACTATATCATTATACAATTGTCCATCTCTGAATTCTGATATTCATTTTCTTCCAAGCTATATAATGATTATTTCTTCCAGAGCTATAAAAGCATTGGTACTACTATTTTTTCAAATACAGAAATGATAATATGAAGGACCTCAAAACAACAGGAAAAATAATGGAAGATGATTAAGACTTGAAACTGTGAGGATGCAACATTGAGTTGGAAGAGCTAAGGAGGAGCAGAAAACAAGCATCTTGAAAGATGTATGGACTGGCTGTCCAGCCAGTTAAAAACCAGGATGATGAAGGCCATCTGCTTGGAGATGACAGGTGGACCTAAATGCTGACCCAGATGTGGACTTGCTTATTCCAGCATTGAGGGCTCAGGAGAGCCTAGGTGCTCAAAAGCATAAAGAGATGGGTATGGAGGAATAGAGAGAAACTAGGAAGAGGCAGTAAAGCATCCACAGAAAGCCAAATGAATTGAGATCCTCTAGCCATACCATGCTGCCCTCTGGTCCTTGTCTCTGGTTATGGTCTAAAAGATTGAAAGTTTATCAGATACAGATAAGCATGGATTAATCAAATTACTGCCTTGAAAGCAATGGTATTGGGGAATTATGTGAAGCAGAAGCACAAAAGCACATCCTGGGGCTACATCCAAAGGGGGTGAAGTTTCCAAGGAAGGCCAGTGATGGGCACAGGGGTTGATGGTCAGAAGACCTCTTGTTACTTAGGTGACCCAGGCAATACAAACTCAGCATTTCTAATGCTCTTCCCTACAAAACAAATAAACACACCCATACACTCAGAGCATGCTTTCCCTGATCTATTGTGATGCTGAGTAATTCATTTATCTAACACTTACTAATTTGCAATTACTATGGTAGCTACTGGTGATAAGAAGATATAGACCCTTCTCTTAATATCCTCTCAGTTTAATCAGGAAAATTAGGCATTATTTGTGAGTTGTGGGAAGGGGACCATAAACCTTGCTGCAGTTTGGATTACAGGGGCTTCCTGTAAAAGTTGATACCAGAAGGGAGTTTGGAGTTATTAAGAGTAATGCCATTTTAGAGGCTTTATACCTCACATTTTAGTCACTGATGAAGAATTTTTACCAGGAGAAAACAATTTCAATATGGCTTGAGTTAAAAAAATAATAATAATTTTGATGGTATTAGAGAGAAAAGACTGGGTATGAAATAAAACTAAAATTAAGACTCTGATAGTTAAAGAGAGGGATTTTAGTTCTGCAACAGTAAAAGAAACTGAAGAGTGTATTACTTTTCCTTGAGTTATAGCATCACCTGGTGTTTGCTGCCCAGTATAACTTTACTCAGAGAATTTGAGAGAATGTCATAGTTAAAACTAATTTGAGATTATTAAGAAAATAGGAAAATGAGTTCTCAGCTGAGATCATAATGTGGCCTTGCAGGCACTTAATTAAAGTTTTCTCCCCATACACTTTAGAACCTCTAGAGAACAGCATAAAAATATATATTCATAAAAGGCCCTGAGGGTCTGGCCAACCCATTTCAGTAATCTCAGGATGGTTCATATCACATTGTTAAATGCATCAGGGAAGTGATACAATACATACGTGGGACTGTGAGACTTTCTTTAACACGTTACTGATCTCCTCTGAAGAGAACAGTCATGCATCCCTGAATAGTTTTAAAAAAATCTTTATACTTCCCCTAAGATGAATCATGATCAAGGGAAAGGCAACTTTATCTCCTGAGGGGTAAGCTAATGCTCATGATGAAAATGGAGCCACGTTTTCTAGAAGGGAAAGAATTTTTAACCAAATTAGGGTTATTGCAAAAGAGGGTATCTTGGCACCTGCTGTTTAAGACCTCTTTAGAGCTCTACTCAAGGGCTGGAATTAATAATAGTCCCTTGGATGTAGGAGAAAGATTGGTGTCCTCTGAAATAACCAGTTTACCACAATCCCTCTGATCTGCTCTCTAAATAAAAACATTGCTTTCTTGGTATCAGGCAGCCTGGCCACTTAGTAAGCATTGTGTCATGTTTCTTGAACTGGGACACCAGCAAAGCAAATGCTTTCAGCTGATGTTGACAGTTGGGTGCATAAAACTGCCGTTTAAGTTGATTCTCCCAAACAGAATGAAGAAGGCATTGCCTCACCCCTGCGTGGGCAGGGACCTCAAAGTCTGAAGGTCTTTGATTTAGTGCCTCTCTCTGCTTCACAGTGTGATATTTTGCTTGGTTGGGGTTCTCTAAAGCTACTGTAGACACTAGGAAGAGAGAGGAAAAAAAAATGTTTCTGAGGAAGAATTCTTAGAATTAAACTCAAAGCGCTGTGGCCAAAGGAATCATCAAAACAAAAGGTGACTTTCAGCCTGAACCAAAAATGTGTGGGAAAACCAAAGGGTCTGAAATTCAGGGGAGATGAAAGCAAGCAATAATGGATCCAAGTGGACAGGTCAGGGGTCTAGATTAGTGAACAGAGTGGTGCACAAGGGTGGAGTTTTGTGTATTTCTGGAAGCATGTAGAATTTAAATACACCCTTTAGGTCCCACACGGAAAGACTAATGCTGGCCCACCTCCTGTAGAAATTGGGACATAGCTCTACGTGTGAACTCTGCACCCCACATTTTTCTGAGTTTGTTCCTGTGGAAGCCTTATTAAATTCAAATAAGCTTCTACCATGTTCTTGTGCCACTAGATGGAGGCAGAGACTAACTTGTCTTTCCTTGAGCCCTTCTATTGAAAACATTTCTCAGAAAAAAGGAAGAGAAATTCACCGGTTTCTGTTTCTTCTACCTATTGTTATTGATATTTACAAATAGCATAAAAATGATTCATTAATTTACAATGTTTTGTTTTACTTGTTCACAGTATTTTAAAGCAAAATAGAGTATGGAAGAGAGCTGAGTACTCTCATGTCAACCTTAAATACTAAGGATTGGTTCTGTGTTGAGTGTTGCTCTGGAGGTTGTGGGGAATATGAATAGAAGAAGGATTCATCTCTGTCTTTGAACTTATCAATATCTCTTACACTCATGTTTCAGTCGGTGGCTTGCTTGCCTTACAGCTGCGGAGGGGAAAAGATGGAAATGCCCTAGGAGTGGTGCCGGTGGCTCCAGGCTGTGTGTGGTCAGGAGAGAGCAAGATAAGACAGTGTTGGTTTCAATGATAAGGGATTGTTTGTGCTGGAGACAAGGTCACACCCCAATAGAGTTTCTAAGAGGGCTTTAAAATGATTTACCTAGAAGAGATTATGTTGATTTCTTTTGAAGGACATCAGTGAAGAGGTGTTAAATTTCGTGAGAGGTTCCACATGATCCCTGTATGGAAATGTATACTATATCATTGAACCTTTATGCTAAAATGCAGTAAGAAATGGACTGCTCCTTCTTTTCCATACCTTCCTTCTCTCTCTCTCCCTCCCTCTTTCACTCCTTCCTTCCTTCCCTTCTTCTTTCATTTCCTCCTCCTTCCTCCCTCCATCCTTCTTTCTTTCTTACCCTCCTTCCTTCCTTCCTTTTTTTTTTTTTTACACAATGATGTCTGACTTGCATCTGTTACCAGATCAATAGAAAATGAGGGGAAGAGCATAAACTAGGAAAGGATAGAAAAGGCAGTTAATAACTGATGAAATATTAGCACTCAAACTTTATGCTTTAAAAGAATGACAACATCGCGGTTCATTAAGTTGTGAATGCCTAAGTTCCCTAAGACAGATTGTGGGGGGTCAGGAGCAATAAATCAGGCCCGAGCAAGGAGAAGATATCTGGAGTCACAAGATCCAGGGCAGAAAGTCCCCAAGAGTTAAAAATTGAACAATAATAATTGTTAAGAAACTAAAAGAATGGGATGTATTTTGCAAGAGCTAACGGCATTTTTCTGCTTCTGTAGATAAGCTTGCTTGCTTACAGCTGCAAACCAAGATGTGGCTCTAAAAAGATAATGCTCCTTTCCTGCTTCTGTGGATAAGCTTGTGGTTTTTGCCTTTCTAAGGCCCCCTTGAGAACCTCTCGGGGCTGTTCTCTGAATCTTCCTTCTTGGGGGTTTCTGAGGCAGTCGCCAACTGGCTAATAAAGACTCCAAATTGGCTTGCAGATTTTTTGAATTGTGTGGTCTCTCTTTTGGCATGCCCCACAACAAGATATTCTGTAACAGATATTCTCTTGGTAAATGGACTCGGGTTGTTTTCGTTTTTTTCATTCTTGAAGGACTCCACCTAGGTAGTTATAAGCAAAGCAAATGCCTCTGCACTGTCATTCTGAATTTTTTTTGTCATCCATGGTGAAATCCATTAGGGAATTGTGTGAAAGCAGCTGAACTGGCCACTAAGAAGAATGATCCAAAGAGAACGCTAGTGAGAGACTGCTTTAGAAAACACATGAGTTAACTGTGATTTTATTGTTGTTGGATTTAGGTGTTGAATTAAATTTACTTCCACAAGACACATTACTGGTGTCATACACGGTTTGAAAAAATGTGTATGACACAAAAATTATTTGTTTACATGTACAATAAACTTTTGAAGAATACCTTTCAGATTTCAGGACAGAGAACTCAGAGCTGGAGAAGGCTTAGTCTCTGTTTCTAGGTGGGTCAGTCCACAGATTGTTCAACAATCTGGCTCCACATACGTGCATAGCAGTAGCCTGAGAACAACCTGTGTGTCCCAAGATCACTGTCAGTGTCTAGTACAAATGCTAGACATCCTGCTGGTGGCTAAAGGAATCCCATGCCAGCTCCATAGGTCATTGGTGTACACTTGTTATTGCCTCTTTTCTCAAACCTCATTGACCTTTCTGATGGTCACTTTCATAAGACAGGCAAGGGAGGGTGGGCAGAACTTCTGCAAAAGAGCTCCTGGACATGTCTTTGTGCATATTTGCTGAGTATTCTTGTCACCATGATTAGTGTCCTCTTCCCCCATGAAGGACAGTCCTGAATTAACCTTCATGTGCTTATTAATTCTTCAATTCATCCTTATTCTCAAATAATATTATTTATATATTTAATTCTTCTTTCACTGGCTTAAATTTTGATATTTAATACTCTCAAATTTGCTTTTATTCAACAACTTTTAATGGATCAGTGTATCCTTGGTTATAATATAATTGTATAATTTACTCATGTAATTAGGACACATTTCTCTAGAAACAATCTTCCTAGTTTTTATGCCAGATGAATTAGACCTCTGCAGGGAATACCATGTTTTTCATGTGTTGTGACATGGTAGTAATTGTGAGACCCTCTGGTTAATAGGAACACAGCAGAACAGCCTGGTAAATATATCCAGGCAAAACATGAATTTTTTTTCCAAAAACAACAGGAATAAGACGCAGCCAAAACTGGAGGTCCACATGTTAGCATAAGGAATAGTTCAAACCTTCAAGGAGTCATGCAGAGTGAAGGTGGCATCTCATTTGCATGTCCTCACCACTGTGTTCTTAGGATGCACCAGATTATTGATACTCTAGAAATACTCGTTCACTGGCACATGTTGAATTGTATGCGATGAATTGAATTGAATCAAGTCAATTTAGTTGAATAAAATTGAATCAGAATGGATTAAAAATGGGTAATCCAATAGTTTTTATTTGAAAGCCTTATTAAGAACACCGGTCTAAAGGACCAATAATTCATTTGACAAATGATTTGCAGGCAGGCCACAAGAGACTACAAGTCCAGATGATTTCATTATTAATTTTATTAATTTAAAGAATAAGTAATTTTTGAAATGACAAATTAATTAAATGTGTCTTCAAAATAAAATAAAATTTGCAAAACTATAAATAAATAAATAAGAAAAGTCTTATAGCATGGACTAAACTTAACTTTTCTACAACCTTATTACTATTAATTCACTATAAGGTCAAACATAATGCTTCCTGCTAACACATGGTGTTAACTCCCATTTAGCCAGTGCTTGGTGTTTTCATTTGCTAAAACTGCCAAAATGCAATATACCAGAAATGAGATGTCTTTTACAATGGGGATGTTTATTAACTTACAAGTTTTAAGTTCTGAGACAGTGAAAAATATCCAAACCAGTGGATATCAGTGGTCCAATACCTTCTCCCAAAAGACTGACTACTAGCGTTCCCCAATTGCTCTGTCACATAGCCAGGCACCTGGCAACATCTGCTGGGCTCTCTCTTCGCGACCTGGTTTCATTGCTTCCAGCTACTGGCTTCCACTCTGAGCTTCTGTATGTCCTTTTCTCTTAGCTGCTCTGGGACTTTCTTCTACGTCTTCTCTCTGCCTTTATCCTTTATAAAGGACTCCAGTAAGAAGATTAAGACTCACCTTGAATGAGGTGGGTTACACGTCAATTTAAGTTCAGATCCTACTCACCAAAAGATCCTACTTAAATGGATCCACACCCAGGGGAATGGATTAGCTTTAAGACCATGAGTTTCTGGGGTCCATAAAGCCTCCAAACCATCATACTTCAAAACCATTTACCAACTTGAAATTGAAGTGGAAATGTCTGAAAATTAGTTTCAAATCAAAAGCAATGAAGATTCTATAATAACCAAAACTTTATACCACAAAGACAAGTTTAAAGCTCTCATTCAGCATGAATTGAGATATGTACCCAATATTCTATCCAGATTTATGATGCAACTTCTTTTTCTAAACCTTATTCATTATTTTAAAATAACAACAAATTTTACCATCACTGATGCAAAATTACATTGTGGATTGATAGAGGCAGAGAGATTTTTATTAAGCTCTTATTAGAAGCAAAATTCTTTCCACTGAGAAAAAGATCAAATAATTTCTAGACTTTAAAATACTTTAAGTCCATTAAAATTGATACCATGCATATTTCAATTAGAAAATATGTCCAGTAGTTAATTTATTTAAGAGCTTTGTAAAAAGTCATTTCAAAGAGACTCAATACATGGAGGACATTAATTATATCAGAAGTCTTTTGATATTGACATCATGGTTGTGCTAAGGTCATAAACTCTTATGATAATTTAAGTGTTTTGACATGTGCTGACATGTTTAACTTGCAGAAACATATTTCAAGATTTCTGTAAATCATCTACCAAAGGTGAAAAGAAGAATATACAGAAGATCAAGTCTCCTCTAGCAAATTGACATTTATTATGGAGTCACATTACAAATAATCAAAGTCGTTAGTCCTTTTGCAGTGTAAAATGAAAATGTTTCATGTATCCTTGAGGACCAGTGAGTATTGGTGCTGTCATGTCTATAGGCACCATAATAAGGCAACTTTGATGCTTGTAGATAAACTATGCTCTTCTTTGGAATCTCATAGGGCTAAGCACACAATACTCAAGAGTTTATTCATATGCAGACATAATCATTCAGTATACAAACTAGTACTGAGGTAAATGACTGAGTTATGGACAATGTTCAAACCTTTCTAAATGACCATGCTATAGTAAGAAAAAGTTGTCACTGAAACATCTGCTGTGTGACAGATCTTATTCACAAAGAGTGGTTTTATTTACTTCACAAAGAAGAATTTTCCAGTGAAAATGTTACAGTATTTTAGTATTTCCCAAGATAGAGATACTTTCTCCAAAAGACACAGTGTCTGATTACCAGAGACTGCACAAGTTTGGGGAGCAGGGAGAGACTATTGGAGTTATAGGTTGAATTATTTCACCTCCCAAAAAAGATAACCTGAAGTCTAATTCCCAGTCCTCAGAATGTGAGCTTATTTGGATATAGAGTCATTAGGGATGGAATTAGGCAAGTTAAGGTAAGGTCATGTTGGAGTAGAGTGGGCCTCTAATCCAATGTGACTGATGTCCTTATAAGAAAGTGAAAGGAAGCACAGACAGAGGGGAGAACACCATGTGACAACTGAGGCAAAATATGCCAAAGATTGCTGGCAAATCCTCAGAAACTCGGAGAAGCAGGGAAGGATTTTCCCTACTTCAAAGGGAGTGTGACCCTGCTGACCCCTTGACTTTGGACTTCTAGCATCTAGAATGGCAAAACAAGAAGTTTCTATTGTTTTAAACCACACAAGTTGTGGTACTTTGTTACCAGTCATTGGAAACTAAATTGACCTTTCTACTTGTTTGTTAAAATATTCCTTGAGAACATCTTCTTCTTTTTTCCTGATTCTTTGTTAATGAGCAAACTTCTGATTACACATCCTTCAGATTATACAACCTAACATCCGGGAAAGAGTGCCCGGGATTTGTCGGAAGTGTTTACCCTTACATAGTAAATCAACAGATCAGCGGGAGTCTGCTCGTCAATCTAATCTTAAGAATTTGGTTATTATAAACGAGTCCCTAAGAATCTGATTAATTCTTGGATACTGAAAAATTTAAATCTCTGGGACTGAAAAGTCAAGCGCCAGACTCTCAAACCAAGAAGCTCTAAGAGAGGCTCCGCAACCCTGTTTGGGCCCTCTGTCTGTCTGCCTCTCTGCTATGTGCGCTTTTTGCAAAGCCAGCATGTTCTCATCATGACCATCCATCAATTAATATATGACTTTAAACATCAAAACTTTTTCGGAAACAGCGTTTTCATCTTTAAAACATAATTAATAGGGTGGTGCGACAGTGGTTCGATGGCAGAATTCTCGCCTGCCATGCTGGAGACCCAGGTTCGATTCCTGGTGCCTGCTCATGCAAAACAAACAAAAAAACAAAACCATAACTAACAAGTTAAAAACACATGGATGAGGTAAGGAGCTTGCAAGACATGTTTTTATACTACGCATCCAATCATTCCAGTTAAGTTTTTCTGCTAAGATCCACCATGTAAGGCTGAACTCCATCAACCACGCGTCCTCTTCCATGTGCTATTATATAAAGTACTTGTTTCTGGTGTAATCCTTTGGTGCAAGAACAATATAGTAACAAATTTGTGAAATATTTGCTTTGACTTAGCCACTCTGCTGGATATTTTCAGGCAGATTAAATTTCCTAATTAGCTCCTCACCTGTGAAATGATTCCCATTTTATAGATGTCATAGCAAAGAATCATAGCAGAGAATCATGATAAAACTTATTCAAAATCAGGCAATGGAATATTTATGGCTTCAACCTAGATTATCTGACTCCAAGATCCATACTCTTTATGGTTGATCCTGCTGCTTCTCTAATTTATTAAATGAGATTTAATAGAGATCCTCTTGGGTGGGCCACGGTGGCTCAGCAGGCAAGAATGCTTGCCTGCCATGCCAGAGGACCTGGGTTCGATTCCCGGTGCCTGCCCATGGGGGGGAAAAATAGGGATCCTCTCATTTACTACTACCATAACTTTCTGGTAATGTAAATTCCACATTGCAAATGACCTAGATGCTACAGTGGGATAGATCTTACCAATTAAGACAATGGAATACAGAATGTAGGGCTATTAAATGGAAGTGACTTAGAATTCTTAATAGACCTCCATTTAACGAAAACATTTTTAACTATTAATTAACTCAGCCATGGTTGGGCACTGTTGACTGTCTGTGGCTTAATTGCTCTAGGGCCCTCCCATTTGGAGGCCTTTTCACAAATACTTTTAAAATTGAGTCCATTAACTGGTTATGTGAAGAGCTACAAGATTTACTATGTAGGCTTAATTTTCTCATTACTTTTTATACAAAGTTTGGCTGTAGAGTGCATTGGTGTTGAATGAAACAGTCTTTAAAAAATGTTCTGTGATTTATTATTGCTACCAAATTTCCCTTTCTTGTAAGAGGATGAAGCATTCCTGACTTTTCTCATGTGATATGCAATGTCTTCTGTAAGACAAGTATATGTCTCTACCTTGTTGACATTAATCATGACTATGCAACCTGCCTTGGCCCATGGCCAAGGAGCTTAGGCACATGTATAGAGTTATTGGTTGTGAGTTCAATGTTAAGAAATCAACAACATTTATGGAATCATATGTTTTTAAACAGAAACACATATAAGCCAAGTTTATGTACCAACATCTGATGATAAAGTTGACACCAGAGATTCATGGTTTATTTCTTCTAGAAGCAATGGTTCAGTATTTGCTAATTCCATGTTTCTGGTAATTTTATAGAGGATAGCTACTATGATAATGAGAATCAACTGTCATTGTGTGAAACATGTTGTACAATCATGTGGACAAATTGATGTGGGTACCAGACTGGGTTCCTCAATTTTGAGAACAGAAATGCTTCACCAAGGAGAAAGTATCATTTGGGTCTGGTAATAAAAGATAGAAGAGACTTTGCTAGGTAAAGAACTGAATTGAAGGGAGGGCTTTGCAGGTAATGCAAATGGATTTTGCAAAGGTTGGTGTATGAAAAAAACATTCTAAGAGCACATAGAATGATAAGAAATTCAGCATTGTAGTGTTCTCTTTCTTTCTTTCGTTTTTCTTTCTTTTCTTTCTTTCTTCCTTTCTTTCTTTCTTTCTTTCTTTCTTTCTTTCTTTCTTTCTTTCTTTCTTTCTTTCTTTCTTTCTTTCTTTCTTTCTTTCTTTCTTTCTTTCTTTCTTTCTTTCTTTCCTTCCTTCCTTCCTTCCTTCCTTCTTTCTTTCTTTCTCTCCTTCTTTCTTTCTTATTTTTTGTAATTATAAGCACTTTGGGTATAGGTTAAGGTGGGTAGCTTGTAAGTTAATGCCAGATCACAAGGCTTGACATGCTGGTGTGCTTTACTCCCTGTTGCTTACAGGTTTTCTGTCAATGAGTGACTTCCAATCTAAGGAGAGACTCAATGAGACACAATTATTTAGGTCCTCCTCCTTAAATGGCTCTAATTTTAAAGTCTGATTATCTTGTGTCTTGGGCTTATGTTAGCCTCTGCTACGGGTCATGTTCAGTGCATACAGTGGAAAAAGAATGGAACTTTTTCATTCACACTGAGCATTTTTTAGATAAGAGATTATCATCATGTGGTTATCAGACCACTGTATTAGGAAAATCTGTAGAGCTTGCTGAAAAGGCAGATTCTTGGGTCCTGAGATTCTGATCTTATTGGTCTGAGGGTAATGTCCAGGAATTTAAATTTTAAAAAATATTCTGCAAGATTCTATTGTACACATAAACGTAGGGACACTTGCTCTATAGAATAAAATTGAAAAAGATAGTTAGACTGATTAACTGGAATCCTCATATAACTCAAACATTTTCTTCATTTTAAGAGAAAACAAACCACAAGAGAATATATCAATTAACATTAATATAGAGTTACAGACCAGCTTCTAGATCTAGCTTCCATATGCAACTTGAGTTAGGATTAATTCTATTTATGTATTATTCTTATATACATTAGAGCAGGGATTTAAAAATGGCAGCCCATTAGATGAGAATTTGCCCTAAGAAGTGTTTGCTATAGCCTATAGTCTAATTTCTAAAAGTTTGAGTTAATTTCCAACACTTAAACATTGCAGTACTTCATATAAAATATTGTGTTCACACAAAGCAATATACAGTTGGAGCTATGTAGGGAATGCTTTCTTTGGAAAAGAACCCAGAATTTCTAGTTTGCCACACTCCCACCCAAACTCCTTCACCCTGGGCCCTTTCCTGACCCATAGAGCTTGGCCTCTCTCCCTGCCATATGGCCAATCCACATCTGACTGTCACATGCTCTTTGTTCAATTCTTTTCATGCCCAAGCATTGTCAAATATTGGGAGGCATTTGGACATATTATGCCTTCACGCCTCTGCATCTCTGCCCATGCTGTTCCAAAATGTCCTTCTCAATCTTATATTCTTGGTAATCATTTACGACCCAATGCAAGTGTCATCCGAAATGTTCCATCTTCCTTGACTCCTCCCAGACCAGGTTAGGCAGAGGAATCCTTCCTCTGTGTTCCTCAACCACATCATGCAAAACTCCCTGGTAGCGCTTATCACATTGTTTATAATAAGCTATTAATTGAATATCTCCACCACCCAACCACAAGCCCCTTCAGTACTTAACATTTAAAACAGACTTTAATTGAGGCTTGATATAGAAAGTATTCTATCAACTCACAGTTAACCAGAATATCCACTAAATCCATAGACCTGTTTATTAGTTATTTTAGTAGCTTGAACTTCAGTATGAAGTTGTTTTAGAAGAATGCATAATCATTTTGACTTTACCCAGAAAGTTTTAGGCAGGTTTCTTTAAGTAGGTGCAATGCACTATTTTTTATTTCATTGTTGTGATTGCACTTCTGAAATGAAATTGAATATATCAGAGGAGACCTAAAAACCTACTTCATTAAAATCCCTCCTATTTTAATACACTACGACTAGTTCTTAGCTGAATGCCGTTTGGGACAATTTCTCAGAAGAAAATCTTATTCTATATTTAATGATAACCTTATCTAACATTGAAGTCACATTTAACTCTGAATTCTGTTTACTCTCTTTTAGGTAAAATAACGTATTACCACCTTCATAATAATGCCAGTTTCAGTTTTTCTCTCAATTTCAACATACCATTTTCTCAAATATCATCTAAAATTGTTTTTCCTTTTCTTGAACATGCTTATTAGTTTCACCCTCTCTTTTTCTGGCCAAATGCCATTTGGATTTTAATTTATTCTATAATATTTACATGCCATGATTTTCCTTAATTTATTCTGCTATACTCTTGGCTTATTTAATTCAAGAGAACATTTGGGAAATGGATACAGTTTCTATAAAGGATGCTATGCAAATAAATTATGCTGCTTCCAACTGCCAGAATGTATAAGCAAAACCTTGCAAAACCATTACTACAAAGTCCATTGGCAAACAAGGAGAAGATTTCTGATTAATGTAGGTTAAAGCTACACTGAAAGTCATTAGTGCGTTTCAAACTCACTTGCACACTCCAGGTTTTAAAAGTAATGTTGGGTGTAAATGTTTGAAATTACCCTTTCAGCATGAGTTCCTAAAAGAATGTGCAAATCTGGCCTTGTTTGGCTAATTGTTCTCTGTCCAAACGGAATTGTGCTTGTGAATTTATAAAGCATTCCAAGCTTGGAGGTTTAGTGATTGTGCCATGATGTTCCTCAGATCAAATTCCTATCCTTCATGAATTGCCAATATGATAGCATTTAATTTCTTGAGAATAACTTCCAGTCCATTAAAATTAACTAGATGGATTAACTGAAACTATATTTTTGGCAGCTGTTAAGAAATAGAAACAGGCAGGAGGGAGCAGAGAGGCAGGGGTGCAGACTGGACTAGAGTAGCAGAGAGGAAAGCTTCTTATCAAAGGCCCCTACCCTTCCAAAAAAAAGGGGAGAGAGGCTACAGAGGAGCCACCAGCTGGAATCTTTTTTCCACTTCTATTACTCACTATTACCTTTCTGTATTCTTTTCCTTCATAGGACATTTTACAATTCAACATTATATAAACACTTATTTGTTTAGTAAATTAGTATTATTTCTCTCTTCCACTAGAATGTAAGCTCCAGGAGTACTGGGCTGTGTAATTTTATTCTCAAATAAACATACAGCACTGTTCACATTGCCTGGTGTATTGTAGATGCTTAATAAATATTTGTTGGATAAAGTAATGAAAGATTGAGAAGTTAAATCATTTCCAGGTTCTAGAAGTATACAAGCCATAAAGATACAAGCAACCCAGGCAGTAAGGAAACTGTGAAGGCCACTCAAAGTTAAGTATGAGGATGAATGAAACAGCCGCAAGATTACAGGTGGTACGGGAGAAAATTCCCACAGAATCAATATGATCATCTCCTTTAAAATACCTTCAAAGATAAAATAATTTGTAACTGATTAAAGCAAACAAACAAAAAATCATTATTAGTATTTGTGCTGGTTTGAAATGATGTATGTACCCTAAAAAAGCCGTGTTTTAATCCTAATCCCATTTTGCAAAGGCAACCATTTCTTCCAATCCCTATTCAGTACTGCGTGTTTGAAACTGTAATTAGATCGTCTCCACGGAGATGTGATTTAATCAAGAGTGGTTGTTAAATTGGATTAGGTAGATGCATGGCTCCACCCATTTGGGTGGGTCCTGATTAGTTTCTGAAGTCCTATAAAAGAGGGAACATCTTGGAGAATGAGAGATTCAGAGAGAGCAGAAAAGAATGACATAGCCACAAGGAGCAGAGAGCCCACAAGTCAGTGACCTTTGGAGATGAAGAACGAAAATGCCTCTCAGGGAGCCTCATGAAACGGGAAGCCAGGAGAGAAAGCTAGCAGATGATGCCTTGCTTGCCATGTGCCCTTCCAGCCAAGAGAGAAACTGTGACTCTGTTCACCATGTGCCTTTTCACTTCGGAGAGAAACCCTGTACTTCATCGACCACCTTCCTGAACCAAGGTATCATTCCCTGGATGCCTTTGGTTGACATTTCTATAGACTTGTTGTAATTGGAACATTTTTTCAGTCTCAGAACTGTAGAATAGCAACTTATTAAATTCCCCTTTTTAAAAACCATTTCATTTCTGATATATTACATTCCAGAAGCTAGCAAACTAGAACAGTATTGTACATACAAGTTTTATTTTGTGGTGTGGTGGGAAAGTAGAAATAAAAGAAGTGATACTGGAGGGTGTTTCACCAGGCGTAGTTATGATGGCTATGTTTCTGAACAAATGAGGGATTCTTTTACTCAGAAAAAAATAAGAATTCTCCCTTCCACCAAAAGGGGTTCAAAACAACTTCTAACAACATCTCCATTCAAGGTAACAAAGCTGTACAGTGTCCAGGAAATTCCTTCAAGACTGCTTCTGTTATGTGATGAATTGGGATAAATCCTACCTCCTTTTATGGTTTGAAATAAGGAATAGCCTTTACTTCACAAGACAAGGTCAGCAACCCACAGGTGCATATTTTCCGCTGGTCTCTCTCATCCCACAGAATAGTGCCTCCATTGAGGAGATTGTGGGTCTTCCTTCTCAAAATGTCAACAAGAGGAAGTAGCCTTACCAAGGAAGAAGGCACAGGCACCTTGGACTTTGGGTGCCAGCTGTATATAGGAGTTGTTTGGAATGCTCACAGACCACTCTCTGGAGACCTTGGGACCTGTGCAATGTTTCCATCCTCTGGGGAAAGAAGCCCACAGATACCTGGGATTCTGAGCCCAGGTGAGCAACTTCTACAGACAGGAGAACACTGTTCTGACCTCCATCTTCACCCTAGTTTCTCAGCTTGCTCAGTATCCAGGAAATCCAGGCAGACAAGTCTGTCTTTGGCAGTACCAGCTTTGTGCTCTTTAACAAACTAATGTCTCAAGACCTTCACTTCCTTATTTTAAATGAAGTATTATGATAGATAGCTCATGGAATTCATTGGGAAACTGGATTTTATTCTGAATGAACTAGATGTATTTCCTTCTCAAAAATAATGATGTGCTCACTTAGCTATCATTTAAAAAAACCCACAAAATTGCACTTTCCTGACTTTCATAACTCTTTGGAAAGAACACACAAATGATAACTACTTTTATTCAGGTTCTAGCTAATATGGGGATTTAAGTGGAGAACACCAGAATGCCAAACTTCCTTCTGAACATAACAATTATCTGTCTACACAGTCCTGAATTTTAGAGAACAAAATGTCCAGTGGTCATGATTTGAGGACACTTTTATTTATATTTTTATTGCAAAGTAACATTAGCAAAGGAGAAAACAAAATCAGCATGATTGTTTACAGTTAATATCAAAGAAGAATTTCTGAGCATTCTGGAACATACTAAGAGGATACTTAGCTATTCTGTAAAATATGCATGAAGACTCAATATCCATATAATTATTGCTGAGATAGAACTCAAACCTGGAACTCCAAATGGTCAAAGAGCAAAGACCTTCCTGGACTGTCTATGAGGAGGGAAAGACCTTAAAATAATTCACAGTAGAACCAACAGGATGTCATCTACACACCATGTACTTTGATTTACCCTTTACACATGTTATTGCATTTTTTTTCACAACTTCTCCTCTTGCTGTCCTTCAGGGGTTCACTTTGGCCATACTACTAAAAGATACTGTACTGGGGAGGATCTGAGGGAAAAATAACCTATTTTTTTTTTTAAGGAATGGATTAATACCAAAACTTTCCATGGTCTTAGGGATGCAAGAAATTTCAGAGCTAGGGAGCAGAAAGAATTTTTTAAAACTTCAAAATTAGCCAAAGTATGGTAGACTAAACTCCAGATAGAAGAATAATCAAGAAAAACACCAAGGACGATTGCTATATTCCCTCATTTGATGAACAGAAGGGTTCATTGTCTGCAATGAGATGCCTGGATTGGGTTGTTCCCTAGCAGCATTGTAACTCATAGTGCAGATCAGGAAGCTGGGGTAGGACAGATGAAGATTTAAATACTGTTTTCCCTACTTTTTAACTCTGTTAGTTTAGGCAAGCCACTTAGGTTCTCTGAAGATCAGTTTTTTTATTTGTAAAATCATTATATATGTATAGTATGCTGTGTGACGGGGTCACATTACATTCTTTTTCTCTGTGAGTATCCCATTATTGCAGCACCATTTGTTTAATTTTTTAGGGAAGTGCATGGGCCAGGAATTGAACCCAGGTGTCCTGCATGACAGGCAAGACTTCTCCTACTGAACTACCCTTCCACCCCTGATTTGTAAGATCAGAATATTTTAATACCCATTTCAAGCAGTATCAATTACATTAGTTTCTTCAAATAAAATACCTAGCACATGAACAGTCAATAAATAGTGTTACTGTTCTTCAAATGTTCATTGCATAGATAACTCTTTAAGGGCAGGTTTCCTGGTGGTTAGAATTGAGGTGAATGATCCTATATTCAAGGGGCACTGAGACTGGTATCATGCCTTCGGGTTATATGTTCATTCCTCACGAGGGCAGCACGGTCCTTTATCTATTTTTCACACAGGGTATCAGAAAGTAGACCCTCTTCTTAACCCTGTCTAAACCAAGTTTTGAGTTTCTTTGTTTTTACGGATCACACATGGCCTTCGAGCAAAAGTCCCGGTTAATGCAAATATGATATGAGCTGTTGATTTTAAGAAATCTTCTGCATTATTTTAAGGGATTGGTACTGACACTGTATTGGCAAATCAACACACACAGTGAAAACACTCATAACAACAACAACAAAAAAATAGAACTCATTTGAATATTCCTGTGGCATTAAGAATAGTTAACTGCTCATTGTTTACCGTTTTTCTTCCTGAGGCAAAGGAATGACATTCACACTTTCATGTGGACCATGAGAGCTACTTCTCAGGGTAATAGATTTATAAGGACTCAGAAGTACTGGGATAAGACTGATAATAAAGTTTCAATTGTTAACTGCTGCAAAAGTTCAAAAAAAACAGGCAAAAAGTCCCCTTGGAGTTTCTTTTAATCATCTTTTAAGCCTACAAAGATAGTCAAGTAAAATACCAGTATACTGTTATTTCTAAAAATACTTTCTCTCAAGGTATTATGAAATTGTATAAGACCAAGTACTCCTTTATATCACTTTGTGCGAGTCTTATAAAGTAGTAAAAATCTTATTTGGGTGAAAACACACCATTCAAGATTTTCTGTGTTGAAGAGAAAATGCTCCAAAATTCAGAGGTTCCATTCCATTTTGACACTTGATGCAAACCCTATGCAGTGTCTCTGCAAGTAAGCCGAGGAGTCCCAGACGGTCACCAGAGAGATGGTTTGATCCAAAGCTGATGTCACTGGACGGTGGCTAGTGTGAACCTCCGGTGGTTTACAAAGATCTGGGATCTGTGATTTAATTCATAACGGATGGAGGGAGGTGTTAAAGGTGAAGTTTTTTCAAGAGCACCAAAACCAGAAAGTATTGACTTCAAAGCCAAAGAAAGTAGACAAGATGTCAATCCCAAAGGATACAAGAAAACATCCTAGCAAAAAGAGCAGCATTTAATTTCTTTCTAAGGTCTCTTAAAAGTTTCAAAACAAATAGAAAATGTTCAGGATACTCTCCATAGCACTGGTTTCAAGACTTCAGTGTTCATCAGGATCATTGTTGCAATGCAGATGCCCAGGCCAGGTGCTGACCCTAAAGACAGAGATTTTATGCTGCAAATCAAGATGTAATAAGGACTGCTCCATAGTTTGCATCACCCCCATATTCCAGAGGATGGATTAAGGGCTCTGGATTCTAAAAACAAAGCATTATTTTGGTTTCCACTTGTGGAAAGTGGAAATTTTATTAGAATGGCTGACAGTAAGGAGATCTTTCTTCAAGATTTGCTGTTGATTTTGTGTACATTCATTTAACAAATACTTTTTTTTTGTATGCTGCATGGCGGGGTCACATTTCATTATTTTCCATGTGAGTATTGCAGCACCATTTGTTGAATTTTTGTTTGGTTGGTTGCTTTTTGTTTGTTTTGCTGGTTTGTTTTTTGGGAAGTGCATGGCCTGGGAACTGAACCTGGGTCTCTTGCATGGCTTAACAAATGCTTTTTGAATGCCCCATTAAGTAATAACTATTGACTATAAATGAATGAATAAAACAGTCCATTATCTTCAAATTACTCACATTTTAATTGTGTATATGCATAAGGAAAAATAGTAGGAAATATAGTAGAGGATATTAAGGTAGAGGCGTGCATGGGGTTACTATGGGTTGGTGGCTGGGGATTGAAACTTTACTCGAAATGAAGACAGGAACTTCTCAGAGAAAATTATGTGTAAGTCAAATCTTGAAAAAAGATTATATAGCTAGATTAACTTGGAGGTGTCTATGAGAGCATGTTTCAGTCAGAAAGAAAAACTACATCTATTTACTACTTCTGCATGTATTTAATTAATGCCAAATAAATGGAGCAATTAAGTATATTCAGAGTAATGGTTATTTGAGAGGGGTGTAGAATATGGAAGTGGTCAGATCATGAAAGTCTTGTTTGGTGAGGTATGAAATTTGAATGTTATCCTGTGCACAAAAGATAACAACTGAAGGACTTCAGGGACCTAAAGGGCAAGATCAGATCTGCATATCTGAAGATCCCTTCTGCCATTCTAGTCACATCTGGTGGGTGGATTCAAGGTGAAATATTGCAGCTGAGGGCTGGGGAAATATGACAGTAATCTGGGCAAGAAGCAGTGAAACCCTAAACTAAGTGGAAATGAGAGAGATGGGGACAGATACGAAAGATGTTAAGAAGACAATAAATAAGACTTGGGAACTTAATATGAATTGTACTGTGTGTGAACAAGTGAGACATTTGATCTGCAGAAACATTTAGCTGCCACATGTTTGAATAAAATGCCTGTTCCCCTTAAGCACACGCAGGATTTGGAGAGAAAACTAAAAACTTGATTCTTTTGGAGACCAGATACTTTTCCCTCTATTCTGGAACATGAGCTTGGGAAGAATTGTGGAGTAGGGCTCAACATAACCTGGCAAGTGCTTTTAAAATATGAAATTTGGATCAATGGGAGGAATATATGGACTTTCTCTTAATTAAAAAAAAAATCTGGTATTTAGCTACTCTGAGGATAACAATAGCTATTGAATGTTCAAGAGTATTAATTGAGCAGCTATTATATTCGGGAAATGAGGGGATTGGGTGATGAAATCTGCCTTCACAGGGCTTCTCTTCTAGTGTCCATTTAGGGCATAGCACAACATGCTTCACACATCAGATCTTTCCAGGAGTGTTGTGCCAGTTGGGGGTAGAATCACCTGGAAGACTTCAAGGGATAGATGAGACTTAAATTTGCTTTTAGAAATTTGATGTGCTTCCTTTCTGCAATGACACAGAGACACCAGGGAGGAAAATATTGGTGAAGTACCATGGATTGAATTGTGTTCCCCCAAAAGATATATTCAGGTTCTAATCCTTAATACCTCAGAATATGAACTTGTTTGGAAATGAGATTATTTCACATGGAATTAGGCAAGTTAAAAATAAGGTCATACTGCAGTGGGGCTGGTCCTTGATTCAATGACTGGAACCTTTATAAGAAAAGGAAATACAAACAGACAGAGAGACATAGAAAAGAACACTTTATGACAACGAAGGCAGAGAATGCCATGGATTGCTGATGAGCCACCTCTGAATGCTAGAAGAGGCTGGGACAGATTCCACCTATGGACATGGGTTGAAGCATGGCCCGAACAAAACCTCAGCTTCAGGTTTCTGACCTTTGGTACTGTGAGACAATAAATTTCTGTTGTTTTATACATTCAGTTTATGGTACTTCATTATGACAGCAAGCCAAGAAGTAAAGAAAGAAAGTAGACACATTTAAAAGAATAAGTAAGACTAATTTTCTTGATTAATTTGAATAAAAGGGAGAGAGGAGAAGAAAGAAGAGGAGGAAAGAAATTTAGAAAAATGATTTTTGAAAACTATAAAATTACCTGCAATACTTCCTTCCAGAGATAACAGGCATTAAAAGTTTTCTGAATAAAGTCTTTTTTTAAATGTGTGTTATATAGTTTTTGCAGCTGTTGCTTGCTTTAATTTTATGTCATTTCACTTCTAGGAATTAATCATAAGGCACTAATGAGGACAATAAATAAAGAGGTGCACAAGAGCACATTAATCACAGCATCGTTTACACTTGTGTGGTATGTCAGTCCAGTTATTTACTTTTAACTATTGTCTGTGGTAGTTTGAAGCTTTGTGTACCCCAGAAAAACATTTTCTTATATCTAAGTCCATTTCTGTGGTGTGAACCCATTGTGAGAAGGACATTTTGATGAGGTTATTTTAGTTAAGGTGTGGCCCAGCCCAGTCAGGATGGGTCTTTTATAAGAGAACAATGGATTCTTTTATAAGAGAATGCAATGTAGACACAGAGAGAGAAACCCATAGAAGCAAGAAGCTGAAAAATCAATGGGATCCAGCAGAGAATGGAGGGGCCAGAAAATGCTGCCATGTGCTATGTCCTTGTGATGAGACAAGGAAAAAGACTCTCTGGCAGCCAGGCCCAGGATGCCAGTCTTCAGGAAGAAAGTATTGCCTTGATGACACCTGGATTTGGACTTTTTCAAAGCCTCAAACTGTGAGCAGACAAATTCTCATTGTTTAACCCAACCCATTCCATCGTATTTGCTTGAACAGCCAAGGAAACTAAAGCAGTGTCATGATGTTTACTATTTATGTTTATTATTTAGGCAGTATAACAAATAGAATAGTAAAATAATGTAATTCTACCAAGATGAAATAGTAGCATAAATATTTGAATAGAGTTCCTATACTTATGCCTATATATTTCTTTAATAAATACTTGGACTATATTGTTTATATAGTTTAGTATTCTTCTTTCCCTATTCAAGATGTAAATTTTTCTCAAGTTCTTAAAATATTTATTATAACATTTGAAATAGCTGCATGGCATTCCCTTATATAATGAGCCATATACTTTGAAATATTTGGGGACATTTTGTTTATAAGTAAATATAACATGCACATGGCATTTCCATTTCCTTAGAAAAGCCTGGTAATACAGTAATAAGTAATAGCCTTTATTTATTTTATGCTCCACCTGCTATTGCAGGATCCTACCTCCTCTTTGTTTCCCCATTATTTCTGTGGCCTCCCGAGTATACATCAGGTATACTCGTCACCAAGTCTGGCCTGCTGTCATATGACAGCCATCATCTGACCTTGCCCCCTTGCCTGGATTCATTTGGTCCCCTCTGCTCACTAAATCATGTTAGGTTACCTTGCCTCACCCTCCTGTACCTCCAGGTGAGCTGCCTCCCCTACCAAGATTGGGTACTATCATGTTGGTCTATCAACACTGTCTTCTGGTGACAAACTCATTTCTACATGGTGCCACCTCTTCTGCCTCATATTCTTCCCACACTTTCTGGGCAACTTTGTTACTATGGGGAGGTCAAGGGAGCAAAGTAGCTCTGAGTCTTCTAGAACAAAAGGGAAAAAAAAAAGGAAATGACAAAGTTTTGCCATTGGTTTGCAAAATACAGTTTATTTCCTTTATTTAAAAAGTTATATTTTCATGTCCTTAAAGAAGTGCAATTTGTGCCCTAATCTTGTATAGGGATTTTTATAAAGTAGCCTTTTCAGCTTTTACTTCCAGTTATCTCATTTGATTTAGATATATGCACAATTAGAAGCTAGGTTAGACCTAACATTTAGAATGGGCAGTATGTTATATTTGGAATTGTGCTGACTCTTCATGACCATTGTTGTGTTAAGTTGATCTCTTTGTACCCAGCTTTTTATATTTGATAGTTACTTCTTTGGGCATACACACTTGTAAGTAAGGATACTGTTCAGGTACAAACTGGGACTTCTACTTACTTCTTTCCTATTAAGTCTTTGAAGTAATTTTAAAATAAGCCATTCTTGATGGGGGGTGGAAAGAGTTTTAATAGAGGCATTCTGTCTCTTCTTCTTCATTAGGTTGACAGGGATGGAGACGCCCATTAGCCAACCATTGTTAAATGCTGAATGACATTCCAACCTAGATCTGTATAAATGAGTTTGGGCACGAACCAAACTCTTGGGTTTTGTCTCAGGAATCTCAACCTCTACCTAGATCTTCTCTGCCCTCTAGCTTTTTCTTGAGCATGGATTCCATTTTCTCAGGCAGGATGACCCCTCTCATACCTGATGTTATATAGGAACTTGTGCTAAATCATTGGCTCAAAGACACCTGAATTGGATTTGGCAAGCCCAGTGAACCCCCTCCCTTCCATAGCAGACTGCCTCTAGCTTCTGCTTCAAACTCCATTTATGTTCAACCAATTAATATGGAGACCAAGGAACTAATTCTCTGACTATGAATACTCTATGTAAGTTGGAATTATACCTGCTAATGGTAACTTTTCTGTCTTAGTGCCTTTCTCTGATATTCTTTTCCAGTACATCACCACAGGAGGAGGAGCAGTGTCTATAAATATCTGGTTTCTGAACATAATTTATGGCATGAGATACATAACAATTGGCAAGGAATATAGTTTTTTTAAAGCAAACAATCAACAAACATGTGAGAAGAGATTTGACCTCTTTGCCCTGTAATACACTAAAACAATTGCAGCTTTTCATTTTTTATCCATCATATTGAGAAAAATTAAACAAAACATTTGATGGTATATTGAGCTGGAGAAAGAATCATTCAAAAGCATATACTGATGCTGAGAGAGTACATGTGTAGCACTTTAGTGTTAATTTGGCAACATACATGTTAATTTAAATTGCCCATACCCTTTGATCCAGCAAATTAAATAAATAAATAAATAAAAATGCGTCTAACTATGTGGAATGAAAATAAATTTTTTTCAGGAAGGAAGGCTTTTACTTTTCATTTTAAATTATAATGTTCCCTATAAAGCAACTTTTATTAATTTAAAATATTTTAAGTATGTATATATATATATATATATATATGTACACTCACACCCATTTTAAATTTATTATTAAACCTCTTATCTTGAGAGAATTGAAAATTCATGTTTTACTTTTCTGCCTACTAGAGCAAATACCATGCAATAAGTTAACTTTAACAATAGAAATTAATTGGCTCATGATTTTGAAGCTAGGAAGAATCCAAATTAAGGTGTCATCAAGGCAATGCTTTCTTCCTGAAGACTGGCATTCTAGGGAAAGCTGGCATCTGGTGATCTGTGTTTTCTGGCCTCTTTTTCCCATGGCAATGCACATGGTGGCCTCTCCTGACCTCTCCCTTCTCTTCTGGGTTCCACTGACCTTCAACTTCTTGATTCCCATGGGTTTCTCTATATCTATCTGAATTTCATTCTGCTTATAAAGGACTCCAGTAGCAGGTTTAAGACCCATCCTGAATGAGTTGGACCTCATCTTAACAAAAGTAATCTCATCAAAGGGTCTTACTTAGAATGGGTTCACACCATAAGAATAGATTAAGTTTAAGCACATGCTTTTCTGGAGTACATGCTCCAAATCACAACAACAGGAAATTATAAGAAACACTATAGACAGTGTTTATGCATATATCTCTTTACATAACCTTTCCAGTGATTGCTCTCAGTTTTGCATCATATACGTTTAGCAGTCTACTGGTTTCATATTGTCAGTTTGAGTGAATATAAAGACTCTTATTTCCCTCTAACTCATCCCATATATATGATATAATTGCTTTAAACATTTCCACTATCTACATTTTAGAATCCCATTGAAATTTGTTTGGCTGTTAGAGAGCAGTAATAGTCTAGAAGTCTTTTGCCTTTCTAGGTGCACCTTTTGTGGTATTTGGTTAAAGAGATCAAGCTGTTGTAGGGACTTTTATATTTTCTGAACCTACTGACATTCCAGATTGCTGACTCCTTCACCTCCAGGTGTGAAAGAGAACCTGGAAGCTTATCACAATTTCATTCTTTGGATCCCAAGATTCCCTAGTTAAGTCTGCTTCCTCTCCCTTTTAGAGTCTTGATATGCTTGTTTTATATATAAAACCCTTTTGAAAAGTTGAAGAGCCCATGCAGCCAGAGACCTTTGGAGATGAAGAAGGTAAACACCCCCAGGAGAGCTTCATGAAACAAGAAGCGTGGAGAGAAAGCTAACAGATGTCACCATGCTTGCCATGTGCCTTTCTAGTGGAGAGAGAAACCCTAAGCACGATCAGCCTTCTTGAACCAAAGTATCTTTCCCTGGATATCTTAGATGGGACATTTCTATAGCCTTGCTTTATTGGACATTTTCATGGCCTTAGAACATGAAAATTGCAAACTTAATAAATTCCCCTTTTTTAAAAGCCATTCCATTTCTGGTATATTGCATTCTGGCAGCTTGCAAACTGGAACAGATTTTGGTACCAGAAGTGGGGTGCTGCTTGGCTTGCAAATACCAAACATTTTGGAATGACTTTTTAAATGAATAAGGGGAAAATTCTGGAAGAGTTGTGAACAGCGTAATAGAGAAGGCCTAGAATGCTTTGAAGAGACTGATGGTATAATTGTGGACTCTAAATTTACCTCTGATAACGTCTTAAACAGAAATGATGCACACGTTATTGCAAACTGGAAGGAAGGCATCCTTTGTTTTAAAGTTGCAGAAAATTTATTAAAACTGACTGCTGGCTTTAGATAGGAGGCAGATTTTAAAAGCTATAAACTTGAATTTTTATCAGAAGAGATTTCCAAATTAAATGTGGAAAGTGAAGCCTGGTTTCTCCTTGCAGCTTATAGTGAAATGTGACAGGAAAGAAATAAGCTGATAGCTGAACTCTTGGATATAAAGAAACAAGAAATTGATGGTCTGGAAAATTCTGGGCTTCCAAAAATTGAGAATCCAGTGATAATGGCCCCATGTGAAGATTTAACCAAATATAAAAACAGTCAGCCATTTCAGAAAAATCAAGGATTGGAAATGGAACAATCCAGGAAGGAGTTGTGGAAATTCTTTTTGGCATGATCCTTGTGTATTACATAGAAAGCCAACACAAGTAGCGTGTTATGTATATAAATGGAATCACTGCCAGTTTGGACTAAAAGGAAGAGAAATGGAAAAACTGAAGGTAAAATGTCTTCAGAAGCAAAACCTTGGAGTCTAAGAAAGTCAAGAAACCTCAGGCCAGGAGAGCAGAGCCACCCAACTGCATGGAGAGGAGGAGTTTACCCTGAAGGCAGAAGGCGGACCTTCCACCTCGCTGCAGTGGAAGAGTTGTGCCACCTCAGGCCTTGGAGAGGGTGCAGCACATTCATTGGGATTGGGCTGAGCCTGACTGCTACCACATGAAGAAGGTGAGTGGTGCCTTGAAGATGGCAGAGAGCCCAGGTATGGTCCCAATGCTTGCAGACAGGGGAGCTGAGAAAAAAGTGGCCTTCCCAATGTCCCCCAAGCTTGCATTTGGAGAGAGATGGGTCATTGCATAGGCCCTTGGAAAGGGTGGTACTGCTGCTTTCTGAAGCCCCAAAGATAAAAGACTCTCAGACTTTGAAATCCAATGGAGTTTGCACCTCAGGTTTTTTAAATTGCTTGGGTCTGGTGACCTCTGTGTTTGTTTCAATTTCTCCCTATAGAAATGGGAATAAGTATCCCACAACTGTCCCTCCTTTGTATGTTGGCAGCAAATAACTTGTTTTGAGTTTTACAGGTCCAGAGCTAGAGGAGAATTTGGCGTAGGACAGATCATGCCTGTAGGTGACTTTGATGAGATTTTGTACTATTTCTGACTTTTTATCATATTCATATTGTTGCTGCAATGGTTAAGGCTCTCTGATATTGTTATGGGATGAATATATTTTGCATTTGGAAAGAACATGTCTTTTTGGGGTCAGAAAGGTGGGATGTGCCAGTCTGAATCTGTTATGTATCCCAGAAAAGCCAAGTTATTTAATCTTTTTTCAATATTGCTGAGTAGGATCTTTCAGATTGTTTCTGTGGAGATGTGACCCACCCAATTGTAGGTGGTAACTTTTGATTAGATGGCTTCCATGGAGATATTTCTCCATCCATTCGAGGTGGGGTTGCTTACCAGAGCCCTTTCAGAGGGAATCATTTTGGAAAAGTTGTAGAGCCCATGCTTCCAGAGGTCTTTGGGGATGAAGAAGGAAAACACCTCTAAGCAAGCTTCGTGAAACAAGAAGCCTGGAGAGAAAGCTAGCAGATGTCACCATGTTAACCATGTACTTTCCCAGTTGAGAGAGGAACCCTGAATGTCACTGGCCTTCTTGAACCAAGGTATCATTCCCTGAATGTCTTAGATTGAACATTCATATGCCTTGCTTTGATTTGAACATTTTTATTGTCTTAGAACATGTAAACTTGCAACTTAATAAATTACCCTTTTTCAAAGCCATTCCATTCCTGGTAGGTCACATTCCAGCAATTTGAAAACTAGAACACACCCTTAGAATAATTCCTGACATATGAATCCTCAGTAAAAGTTAGCTCTTTAGTATCCAGGTAGTGGTTTCCTGCTGCATTGACCCATGCCTTCTTCTGGAATCACTGCCATATTCTCAGTTTCAGTGAGCTGTTACCTTGAAAGTGCGCATGAAATGCCTTTGATCATGTTCTCCACTTCACCAGCAGAATATTGGGTTTGAAAGTTTGCAGGGACCCTGGACTTTTGCCTGGGAACCTATACTCTTAGAGCCCCTCTGCCACAGATATGATCTCAATTTACATTACCATATCCACACATCTTTCTGCTCCTGAGCTTGGCCTTTCCTGTAACCTGAACTTCTCCCTTCTACATTAACTTTATAAGCCATGAGGTGTCATGCAGATGCTATAGCAAGAAAAGCCAAAATTTCTTCCCCTTTCTTTTCTACTCCATTATATTTTTTTCTTCAAAGAGAGAAAGAGTTTATTACTATGTGCATAGTAGGAGAGCAGATGGCCTAGTGGCTCAAAATCCGTCTCCCTAAACTGCAGTAGTTCTGATAGTTTTATTAGAGAAAAAGATAGGCAAGATTTGGGATAATGAGCACAGTGGCCCTAGATGATATAATTAGAAGTGATATAATTATTGAGTATGCACAGATTAATTACATACTTAGTCACAGCATGTGTATAAGAAAATGACAGAATGAGGTATAAGTGACTTGTAGGTTAAAGTCTAAGCTATTGCACATGTTAGGTGGGCCCATTTTTGTTGTATCCAGTCTCAGTTATCAAGATTCCTTTGGACTTGAGGTGGGTTAATTCTGGGATGACGCAAGAGCCATCATTAATAAACATTAGGTGCTGTCTTTAGTCATTATTAGGCTCTGAAGTCGAAAAACTCGATAACTGAGTGCAAATGAAGGTTAGTCACAAGATTTTTTTACAATCACAAAGGCAGCAGATAAAGGCTATTCAAATATTATCAGAAATCAAAGCTGCTGGGTTACAATTTAGAGATTTCAGGAATTTTCCTCTTTCTACTCCAGTATACCAGAAAACAAAAAGGAATATTTATATAATGATTCAGTAATCAAAAATCATCCTTTAAATTCTGATTTCTCAGTTAATTCTTCCCTCTCATTTGATAATTATCTCTCAATCTTGAGGGATATCTGAATCAAAACTCTCTAACTGCTTCAAAGCTGAAAAGGGGCACTGTTATCAAGGGACAAAGGGATGATACGATGAAACTGGTTGCTGTTCTTGGAGAGTCCTGAATCTCTGTGTTTCAGAGCTTCTCTGGCACTAGAACAAGTCTCTGAAAAACAAACTTGATAAGTAAAATTTTATGGAGTACAGGATATCTTTCAGGGTTTTCAGGAACATTGTGTTGGGATTTGCCATATTGTGGTAGTTTGAAATATCTGGCAGAAACCTGTTTAAAAGTAACTTACAGACTGTATTTGAAATTTTTCAGCCACTGAAACCTTTATTTCTTTCCCCCTTATGTTTGGTTTATTCATGATGCCAGGGCCAGGCTCATCTTTGGAACTAATGTCTCACCAGAGCCAGTTGTGTTCCACGATGTGCCAGGGCCAGCTTTGTTTCAAGCTGCCAGAGCCAGTTCACACCCCTGGAAATACTGCTTCATGTAGGGGAGAAGCTCAGAGTTTGGCTTAGAAAGAAATCACATTTGAGCAACTAAAGAAATTTTCTGGAGATGACTCTTAGGCACTAATCATAAGTAGACCCAGTTTACCATTTCAGAGATAAATTTCATAAGGGCAAGCCTCAAAACTAAGACCTTGGTTTATTAAATTGGGAGCCCTTTTGCTTAAAAATGTCAGGAATTCCCCAGCTGTGGAATTTTAATAGCTCTATTTTTCCCAGGTTCCCAATAGACTTTGCAAATACTTTTTCATTTTCTTCTCAAAATACTCTGAAATGCATCAGGGCATAACATTAACTTGTACAGAATATTAAGATTTTATTCTTTATTCTAGGTTCTATATCAAATAAAGCTTAATAAGGTTATTAAATTAACTGACTAGACAGATTAAATTAGATAGTGTGGCCCAGAAAACTTAAATTTGGGGCAAAATAAACATTTTTCTTTTTACCTCACACAAAAATTAAATCTTTAAAATACAAACAATATTATTCTTTACTTTGCATATTGATTTATCTTAGTTTTAATCAGATCAGTTTCACCGCATCTTTAATCAGAGCCTGATCATTTTCAGTTTTAGTTTTTTTGTTTTGTTTTGTTTTGTTTTTTAACAGTTGCTGTGTGGACCTATGCTGACTTTCAGAGCTGGAGAACTAAATCTGAGTCTCGGGTATCACACAGATACTTAACTACAAGATTATATAAAGAGCAAAGCATTTCAGAATTTAAAGATAACAGTTACAATCTGAGCTATAATTTTTGTAAGCATTTTTAAATGAAGATACTTTCAGAAATAAAAACATTAGACAGTTATTTTATATTAACAAGCCATAGCAGAAGTTTTGCTCTACTTCACTTTTACACATTTACCAGAATTATGTTAACAGAAAAATATAATTTATATATTTTCCCTACCTTTTTAAATCTTTCCTTGTTATAGTAGAGCTCTGATCTATAGCTGGCCACATATAGTTTTAAAGAAGTATTAGAGCAAAGCAGTGCAATTGATAATTTGGCTGATTCTATGATCTGTAGCTTTTTAAGGATAACTAAACCATGACTAACAAAACCATAGCATTGCTTGCCATCATACAGATTAGTATCGGGGTATAGCATAGACAGTGAGAACACTGTCAAATATTTAAGAATTTTATGCAGTTTCTAAATATATGAATAATATTATTTTGCTTATACAAATTTAACCAACAACAGGATTGAAAAATCTCTTTTAATTACTGTAATACTTCCCAAACACCTCCTATGCAATAAGTTAAACTATTTTAGCACCTTACTTACATGGGTGAAAGAATAAATTATTTGTAACAGTTTTTCCCTTAACAGTGAGAAGATGCATCTTCTGAAATAAAAGATGAAAAGGCCAAGGATATTATACTGATGCAAGGTCTTTGTTTTCTAGACAGAGTATTCAGATGATTAAGAAAAAAATTTTTTTTAATTTTATATTCAGAGCAGACAAACAATCATCATCATCATCATCATCATTGTTATTATTATCATTATTATTATTATTATTTGCATGGGCAGGCACCAGAATCAAACCCAAGTCTCTGGCATGGCAGGCAAGAACTCTGCCTGCTGATCCACTGTGACCCACTCAACCCACATTATTTTAACAGAGAGAAAACTAAACTTTAGTTTTGTATGAATACCTAGCTTGACACAAAAGCTTTCTTTTTCTTGAAATATATGATGAACAGACTTATTAAATTTTGGTCAGCATTGACTATGTATGACAGATGGAATACGCTTTCATAAACTCCTTCTTTACAACTCTCTACATCTATTCAGAGCTTATAGGCAACGATGACTATAACAAACAAAATTCACTTCCTCCAACTCTCTACTACTTTCTGTATCCATTCAAGGCCCATAGTCCACAATGACTATAACAAACAAAATCTATTTCTTTAAACTTTCTATTACCTTCCATATCCATTCCATCTATAGTTTCTATTTATCCAGAGTGCACACAATCAGAAATAAAATGGATAATAAATTCACAAAGCTTTTGAACCTGCAGATGTCTTCCAATAACAGTATTCATGAACAGAAGAAGAGACAGAGAAACTACAAAATAATGGAAGAAGGAAGATACTTATGCTTGGGTTTAGAACACAGTCAGGTATCTATATATATTTTATACTCAGAACACACAAATGATTATTTACAATATGCCTAAAATCTCAGTCCAATTCACCAGTACTTTAAAAGGTCAGAAAAGCCCCAATTTGAAATATAATCAGCTTTTGACATGTAAGGGATTTATATCCTGAAAAAAACTCAAATTTTTCTCAACATTTTCTCCAACTGCTAAATAATACAAGGAATACATTAGTTCACAGTATCAAGTTATGGCTTTTAAAAAACAGCTTCAGAACTCTATTTCTTTAAGTTCTACTTCATTTAAAGATTTTACAAGTGTCATCTCTTCTATGAGGTCTTCTTAGGTCACTCTTTATCTGTCTGCTTTTAAATTTTTCCAGCACTTTTATTCCTTCATTTTTACCATCTTACACAATGCCCTTGTACAAGTATATCCTAAGTAGAATATACACTCTTTGAAACTAAAAATTAGGTTTTCTCTATTTATGACAGCATTTACTAACAGAAATATACTGATTGACACTAACAAAGCCACTAAAATTCAAATTCTTCCACTTACTGGGGTAACAGATGGCCAAGTAACAAAAAGACAGAATTTTTGAGATCTAGGTAATCAAAGTTATTTTTAAAATCCATTTATATTTCTTATTAAACTTAACTAATTTCTTAAATAGAGTATATTTGAAGTATTTGCATATTTTAAAATTTAATTATACTTTATATGTGTTATTATTACCAGGTACATTGCTGTTTATGTAACCTAACCCATCTAGTTAAGCTATTTTAAGAGCAATTTTGTGAATGTATTTATAATACTAGCTTATTTTATCAGTAAGGTTATATAGACTTAAGGGAGAACACACCCAAGCAGAATAAAATCACATTTTTTCAATTCAAAATTTATCATAAAATTCCTTTTATCAGGGGTTGAAAAAATCTCTTTGTTTTTGTAATATCTTAAAATACAAACAAATAAACAATATATTTTAAAAGGTACATTGACTATCAAGTTCTGGGAAATATGCTGCAACTGTTTAATTGTTCCAAGCCTAAATTCAGGAAAACCTTTCCATATCTCTCAAAGATCTTTCATCTTACTTACTGAAATTTACTAATTAGACTACATTCAGTTACACCTAACATAAGGGTATTTATATGTTAATAATGATCTAATTACTACAGTTACCATTGTACTGGAAGAAATAATTTTAAACAAATATAGTCTATTCTGTAGCATTTCTATATGCTTAACATTTCTAATTTCCAGACCCACTAAAAAAAATTTCTAAACCACACCTTACCATATCTTTCTGTGCCTAGCCTTCCTGCCATAACTGCTTTAGGTGGTTAGTTTAAGGCAGGGATAGATTGTACAGAGAGTATGCAGACTGGCTTGTGGAATTTTGAGAGTTCCTATGCCTTTCCTTAATTACTTCCAATTAATTAGATTTATTTAACTAAAAGCTGTGACCAAGACCTTGGCAAGGTCTTTGCTCCAGAAGCAGCCCTCTGGCAGTTTTCTGCTGCCTTTGGGAAATTTCAGGGGCAGTTTCTTTCTAATGTCCAGATTTGTATACAGTAATTACAAAACTAAGGTTTTTGAACCTTACTGTTCAGAGGTTTTCCTTTTTACTTCAGAAGTACCAGTTTATATATTTATATCAGGTGCCTAATTATTTCTGAGTAGTTCAAATAGAGCTCTTTTAGAATTTTCTTATGATTTTGCTATTGCCATTTGGAGGTGTGAGAATATACATTGAACAGACACAATTAGAAAGTTAGTTACACAAGAAACAGAAACACAGAAATATTTTTGAGAAGAACAAATAAAGGATTGAATGTATTGTCTCATCCCATTTCAACCTTTTTTCAGAACAATTTTAACTATAATATCTTTAATTTTAACTGTAATCATAGTGTTTTAATTTTAAATCATTGAACTCAGATGATGTTACAAAAATGAACCCTTTTTTATAGACTCAACCAAAATCTTTTCATTATTCAATACAGCTCACAGGTTCCCTTTTAAAAATTTTCTGTAATCAGTAACCAGTTAGGAGCATGTCACCAATACAAATGCAGGAACATACCAATCAACAAATTTAAACAGACACTTAACACTTATTATATTTAAGTAACACACCAATTAATGAATAGACTGAACATAGTAACAAACACTTACACTGATTAACAATTAAACAATACTTAGGTAACACATGGGCTAACACCTAAACAGATCTAGTTAATTTCATTGAAAACCAACTAATTATTGAATTAGGTCAGGGCTTCAACCCTGTATAGTACAGTACCCCAACACAGAAGGTGTAGCAGTCAGAGCAAAAGGAATCATTGTGGAAGCTTGACCCAAGCCTAGGTTAATGGGACTTAAACCACCTATTTAATCCCCAATGAACTTTTACCTTGATGGCCCATTCACCAGTCAGATGTCTGGACAAGGAACTGGAAATGGCTTCCCTCTAAAGCTTTTTTAAGGTACTACAAGTTTCTGGAGTGTTGGAAGAAGAGAGAAACCATGGTTGCTGAACCTCTAGACTAAATTTATTCCAGCAGCCTCAAAACACTTGGTCAACTGGCTTACCTGTTCTGCTGGAGCTCTAGAGTCAGGCTTTCATCCCAGAGGGTCGCCAAATTGTTACTGGACAAAGGCCATGGATTCTTTTGCTGAAATGCTCAATAACAAATTCCTGAAACACTGGGGTTTCAAACAGAGAAAGCATTGATTATTAGGCCCATATTAGGAGAGCAGATGGCCTAGGGGCCCAAAATCTGTCTCTACTCCATTCAATCTTGTCAAATTTAGGGATCAGTATGGGGAAGAGATGTTACATCCAATGGGATGAAACAGGTGCTAGAGGAGCTGACTCCCAAGGTACAGCAGGATAGTAAGGCATAGCATTCAAAGGCCACTGCAATCTGGCAAGGGCTAAAAGGGAGTAATGAGAATGATCCATAGGAGGGTGAGTTTGAAGGTGAGGAAAGAAGCAAGTCCTTCCTACTAATCTGCGTCATAAGCATGTGGATGGTCTGCCCATGGATAGCCAATCCCAGTCATCAAGAACCCGACAGGTTATGCAGACAAAACTTACGCCAGAAACCAAAAAACCATAACCTGGTGTGCTGGTTTGAATCTGTGGTGGACCCAAGAAAAGCCATGTCCTTTAATCCTCATCCACATTGCTGGCTGGGAGGTATTTTATTGCTCCCATGGAGATATGACCCACCCAGTTACTTCTGATTAGATGGCTTCCATGGAGTTGTGACTTCACCCACTCCAAGTGGGTCTTGATTAGTTTAAAGGAATCTTTAAAAGAGGAAGCATTTGGGGGAAAGCCTAATTTTTTAGAACCACGAGAACCACAAGAGGCCATGCAGCCTGAGATCTTTGGAGATGAAGAAGGAATATGCCCCTGGGGGAGCTTCATGAAACAAGAAGCCTGGGAAGAAAGCTAGTAGATGACTCCGTGTTCACCATGTGCCTTTCCAGTTGAGAGAGAAATCCTGAACTTCATTGGCCATTCTTGAGTAAAGGTAAACTCTTATTGGTGTCTTAATTTGGACATTTTTATAGAGTTGCTTTAATTTGGATGTTTTCATGGCCTTAGAATTGTAAATTTGCAACTTAATAAATTCCGCTTTTTAAAAGCCATTCCATCTCTGGTATATCACATTCCTGCAGCTAGCAAACTAGAACACCTGGCTACATGGCAAGATATATGCAGGGTGTAATTATAGGATGAGCTATTCAGGGAAAGCTGTTATTTGAGGAATAACACAAGAGTACCATAGCCAGCGCAGGGCATGGCAGTTCCAGTCAGGGTATCAATGGAAGTGACTATAACCATGCTTATTAATTGGATAGCTAAATTTATTTAATTATGCACATGATTAGAAAGCAAAAGTTTTTTTAAAAAAAATTTTACTGTGTTAAGCATGACTGGGATGGGAAAAACATTCTCAAACACGGTGGCACATTATAAACACCTGAGGAGTTTTCAACAGGCTAATGCCCAGGCCCACATCACGACTATTAAGTCAGAATCTTTCATGAGGGCAATGGTGGACAGCAATTAATTTTTAAAAGTTTTCGATATCATTCTACTGTGCAGTCATATTTGGGAACTATTAGCTGTACCAACGTCTCTCAGGAACTCTGCCTGCTGAGCCACCGTGGCCCACCCTTTAATGTTCTTTTATGGGTTGTAGCAAAGGTACCACACTAATGCTAAATGTCAATAATGAGGGGGTATAAGACAGTGGAAGAATGAAAATGTTCTAAAATCGATTGTGGTGATGAATATATTGTGCTATGGATTGTACACTTGGGATGGATTGTATGGTGTGTGAACATATCTCAATAATACTCCTTCCAAATAAACGAATTGGTAAAATACCAAAAAAAAAAAAAAAAAAGAATAGGAATTACCTGGAGATCTTACTAACATACAGATTCTGACTCCAAAAATCTATGGTGGGGCCTGAGATTCTGCCTTTGTAACAAGCTGCCAGGTGACGCTAATGCTGGTTATCCAGGGACCACACTTGGAGGGGCAACTGCTGAGATCCTGGATTTTAGGTTTTCATTAAGCTCTTGGATTTTGACATTCATAGGGTGTGATGTGGGAATCTAGGGATTTCAGAGACAGAAAAAGTGAGAGTTGGAGAATGGGGGTAGGAGGGAGCAGGAGAGGAAGAGTGATGTGGGGGAAAGAGAGAGTGCTGGGGAGTAGATAGCAGAACTATGGGCAGTTCTCAGGATTGCGCCTTTTCTTTAGTCCTTCCCTTGGAAGGATAGCATTGTCTTTTGAAGGAACTCTGTCTAATTTTCACTCTTATCCCACACAGTCATCATGCTCATGGAGAGTTACAATCAAGAAAAAGATTTGGATTTGTTCCCTGATAATATGAGTGCCTTAGTGAACTTAGTGTAGCTTTGTTCAACCTCTTCTGAATAAACACCTTGTCATAATGGCTTTAAACTTTTGGAGGCAATGTCAAGGTCAATGAGGGCACATAGCTAAATGGTAGCAAAGATTTATTGGCCCACTATGTAGCAGGAGTTTTCATATATATTATGTAATTTAATTTGAAAACAATTCTAGGAGCTACGTGGTTTTATTCTTATTTTGGTGATGAGAAATCTAAATATTAAGAAATCAAGAATCCAATGTATTTTTCAGGGTCACATAGATATAAAATTACAGATTTGGTATCTATACTCAGATGTTTTTATTCCAAGTCCAATATTCTTTCCATTTCAAGTGTCTGAAACTACAGAAATATCCTACAGATTGAAAAACAGAGAAAAATAAATATTTGATCACATAATTTATCAGAAGATGGAGACAAGTATGCAGAGCATAGAAATGGGTATGGAAAAGCACTGAATTTAAAGAACATAATAATTTGACATTCAAAATATAATCTTTAAAACTATGAATAGCTTGCTAGTAGACTTTTCCAGTAGAGGATTCAAATACAAAGCAAAGAAATGTGAGAGTGGTTAATACTAATGCTGCATTTAGACAGTCTCTTGCCCTAAGGACTGCCTAATATTAACAATAATCCTTTGTTTTTCCCAGACTGTTTGCTCAGAATTATGATAGACTAAAGCTCTTGTGCAAAGCTGCCAGGGTCTCTAAGTGGGTACATAAAGGGAGGATTATCTGAGGAGTAGAGAGGATTTATGAGTAAACGTGGGTATATGTTAGAAGAAACCCAAGTTCTGAAATGTAGGCAAAGACATCTTAGTATCAGGATTGAAATAAGAAGATTCAGAAGAGAATTTGTTCCTGACTATGTACCTGAAGAAGCAGCTGGGATGAGGGCATCTACATAATTCCAAGGGAGAAGGCAGAGACATATATTGCCTAACATCTGTTTCTGTCTCTTGAGCTCAACTAATTAGATCTTGGATATGCCACTATCAGTTGGCAAATAGGTGTGGGAAGACTCTCGAGCCTCATTCCGAAATTCTGAAATCCCTCATTACATCAGTGACATCTCATAACTTTTCCCAGGTTGGGGGAGGATATTGCCAGTAAAAGTTCAGAGCATTCATCTTGTAGGACCTGCAAAACAGCACCTGAAATAGATGTTGGTCACCCAGACAAACTGATCGCTATGGATAGCCAAGATGCGTGATCTAAATTTCCATGTGCTTGTGGGTTGTAGCCACGGGATGAGTTGCACAGTTTATTTATTTTATTTCCCAATAGCACCTTAGGTTACTTTTTGGATTTCCAACTTTTAAAAATCAGCTCAAAAAGTACATTTAAAAATATGCATGAGCTCACTCATTTGTTCAGTAGGGCAGAGCAAAGAGAGCTCCCTCAAAAATGTTATTAGGACAAAGGTTGGGGCTCTGTGATGCCAGGCAGCCCCAGGAGTTTTCAGAGAACCTGAGACTTCCAACCAAGGGCTGGTGCCATGACGGTTCCTGACTCAATCACAGGAAAGAATTCAAGCAATAGTCGGTGTGCACAGCCAGTTTAATAAGCTCAATGCTGGAGAGCCCAGAGAGTTGGATGCCAGAGAGCCCAGGGAATGCTCTGCTGGATGCTGGAGAACTGCAGGAATTCTCAAAGAACCTAGGCACCAACCAGGAGCTAATGCTGTGAAGGTTCTTGAATGAGCCGCAGGAAAGAACCCAAAGACTAGTCCATGTGTGCAGCCAAAGAATCCAATGACTAGCTAGTGTGTACAGCTCAAAACTTTAATGCATGGAGAAAGTACACGCTACAAGAAAGATTAGTGAAGGCACTTCCAAAGGAGTAGAAGCAGTCTAAGGTCAGGATCCTTGCATTATAAGGCCTTGGAGGAGCACTTCCCTCTCTGGCTATACTCATAAGGGATTGATGAGCTGCACTTTTCATTGGTTCTTTTCAAGTGCCAACCTGGGGGAAGGCTAGGTTTCCAGGGCTAGATAAATATGTGTGCTCCAAAAGGAAATTTTTGTTATGGGTAGTAGGGTCACTTCCCTCTCTCTCCTCCCCTACCTAACCTGCCTAATCTACATTTGAGATGAAATTACAAGAGCACTGCTTCCCCACACACACACACAACCCCATCCACTCCACAACAACCAAAGCTATTGGCTTAAGGCAGACCTATTTTGTACTAAATTCCACTTGATTGAAAATTCTGTGATAGCATGTTTCCTGTGCCGTTATAGTAAGAAGAATGCTGTGGGGCAAAGCCATCTACTGTGAGTATTTGAAATGAGTTTG
This sequence comes from Tamandua tetradactyla, assembly GCF_023851605.1. Lineage (NCBI taxonomy): Eukaryota > Metazoa > Chordata > Mammalia > Pilosa > Myrmecophagidae > Tamandua > Tamandua tetradactyla. The sequence continues at coordinate 22,358,083 of NC_135328.1, read as the reverse complement.
GATCATACTGAGATATATACACTGTCAGCTGTCATGCTGAAAGCCAGGCTAAAACTCTCATGCCCCTACTACACACCATCCTATAATAAGGTTTGCAGCAGCTGCCATTAGGTCCTTTTCAGCACTTGCCCTGGATTGACTTTGCCTCTCTCTGATGCCCTACCTTACTTTAAGGTCACTGCCTTGCCTCAGGCTTTGCACCTGGCATGGCTTGATATGGGCTTGGTATCCCTTGTGATTAATTTCAGCTCTGGGAAGATCCTCTCTCTGGTTTGACCTCTCAGAACTCACCCCCAGGTGCCAGTGTTTTAACCAGCTCCTTGTCAAGTCCTCCCTTCCTTCCTAGGAGGTTCAGGTAAATGTATTAGCATTCCAATTATGTTGAAAATATTCCCAACATCCACTGTTGATGTGAAAAGAGATATTTGTGGTAAAACACCAAGAACAAGATTTATATTAGTGCTATCTAGATACCTGAAAATGCATACAGACAATGCGATCAAAGGAAATTAGAGCCATAAAAGGAAGACTATCTATCCCAGTTGTAAATTTTGGTTTACAACTAAACTTGATTGATCTTTGTTATTTTCAAGTAATTGGTGAAGGCTGTGAAAAACCCAATAGGTTTTTCTACCAAGTAAGATTAAAATTAAACATACTAATTTTTTTTTTGCCTATGTAATTCTCTTGTTTCTTTGCTAGTTCCAGACTCAGTAATTTCATGAAACTCTCGACAAATGCCAAGGATAAAATTCAATATGTGTGCCCAACTTAAAAAATGAAATGCTAGAAATTGCAAAAAAAGTACTTTTCAAGTCTCTTCTTTCAATCTCAGTGCTGCAAAAGCATAACTAAAATAGAAATCTGCACTTATTGTTATCAGAATTATTTTTCATCATTTAAATGTGAAGTTTAATTCTTTATTATTAAAGATAAAATATTCTGGCTTTTTATGTGTAGCTTATACATAAATAAATGTATATTAAATGACTAATATAGGCATTATGGTCTTTTTCAGCCTCCTTATTGAATGAATTTTAGGACATTTATAAAGCCATTGAAATTTATGCTCTACTGAATAAAACATACTGGATCCCTGTCATGGTTAGATATATTACTTCTTTCAATAGTATCCCACAGTTTTTTAATGTTCTCTTCTGTCTCCCCCACCCCATTGTTATTTCTCTTTGTGTTTCATTTTGGATAGTTTCTATTGATCCATCCTATAGGTCATTCGTTTTTTGTCCATATCTATGTTGAGTCAAATGACTCATCAATGGCTTCTTCATTTCTGTTTCTATGTTGGTGTTTTTTTAATTTCTAGTATTCCCTTTGATTTCTTGCTTATCGTTTCCATTGCTCTGTGGACATTACTCATTTTTGCCTTCAGATATGACATCCAAACACATTTACAAAGTATACTAAACCTGTCACAAAATTTCTGAACTCTCTTACTTCACACTCTACAGTATAGTTACACCACTTTTTTCTTGTGATCTGAAAAAACTTTCTAATTACATGTTTAGTGAAACTTTTATCGTTCAATACCAAGCTCAAATATTACTCGGTGAAGATTTTCTGATCTGACTCCGTCAATTCATGGCATTATTAATGGCTCCTTCATATATTTGGCCAGAACACCTTCTATTAAACTTTATACACATATTTTACTCTATTATACCTATTGCTATTATATTCTGTCATTATACATATTATATTACATTGTTATATTATACAATATCATATACATTATATATGTTATTGTGTTGTTATGATGCTTGTTGTTAAGTATCTAGCTACTTTATAAGACTATAATTCCTCAAGAACAGTTTTATCCACATTTGCAGTTCCTGGCACATAGTAAATGCTCAATATTTTACTATTTATAGTCTGTTTTATTCTTATGATAGAATGTGAGGAGTTTAGGACAAGAACACAAGCAATAAAAGAAGCTGTGGGTAAAAATATTGAATCTTAAAAGAGGAAAACACATACAAAATTAAAAACTCAATATCCTAAAAAATAAGCACCCATACATGCAAACAACAAAACTGAACTTCAAATCTGACTCTGTCCTTTCTAAAAGGCAAAGAAAGTAAAATGGGATCCATGGTGTTCTAGTCTGAAAGCTGCTGGAATGCGATATACTAGAAATGGAATGGTCTTTAAAAAAGGGAATTTATTAAGTTGCAAGTTTGCAGTTCTAAGACTGTGAAAATGTCTAAATTAAAGCAAGGCTATAAAAATATCCAGTCTAAGGCATCCAGAGAAAGATATCTTGGTTCAAGAAAGCCAATGACCCTCAGGGTTTCTCTCTCAGTTGGAAAGGCACATGGTGAGATCTGCTAGCTTTCTCTTCAATGGACTCTGTTCTATTGACTCTGTCAGTTCTGATGGTTCTAAAGCTTTTTCCAAAATGGATTCCTCTTAAAGGGCTCCAGTAAGCAACCACACCCTGAATGATGAAGATGCATCTCCATAGAAACCATCCACTCAAAAGTTACCACACACAATTGGGTAGATCATATCTCCATGGAAACAATAAAAAAGATACCACCCAACAATATTGAATGAGGATTAAAGATCATGGCTTTTCTGGGGTACACAACAGATTCAAACTGGCACATTCTACTACCCTTTGGACCCCCAAAACATTCATTCTTTCCAAATGCAAAGTACATTTATTCCATCACAATATCAGAAAGCCTTAAACCATTTCAGTAGCAATACAAATACAAAACAAAATCAGAAACAGTACAAAATCTCATCACAGTCAGCTATAGTCATGGTCTGTCCTAAGGCAAAATTCTCCTCTGACTCTGGACCTGTAAAACTCAGAACAAGTTATTTGCTTCCAATATGCAAATAAGGAACAGTCATAAGATACATATTTCCATTTCCATAGGGAAAAACTGGAAGAAACACAGGGGTCAATAGAACCAAGCAGTTTTGAAAGTCTGCAGGGCAAAGCCATTAGATTTCGAAATCTAAGCATCATTTTTCTTTGGGGCTTTAGAAAGTGGCAGTTCCACCCCTTCTAAGGGCCAAAACAGAAGCCTGCCTCTCTTCACATGCAACCTTGGGGGACATTGGAAAGAGCACCTTTTTTTTTGGCTCCACCCTCTCAAGTATCGGGGCCACACTGGGGTTCTCTCCCATTTCTGGGACACATGCTCAACCTCTCCAAAACAATGAGTAACAGCCAGGCTCTCCCCAGTCCCCAGGGAATGTGCTCCACCCTCTCCAAGGCCCCAAGGGGCACAACTATTGCATTGCAAAGAAATGGAGGCCCACCCTCTGCCTTCCAGGCAAACTCACCCTCTCCAAGTTCTTGGGTGGGTCTGCTCTCCTGGCTTGTGGTTTCTTGACTATAGACCCTAGCTTCCACAGTTCTGCATCTGATGTTATTTTTCCTCCAATTTGCCTCTTTTCTGTCCCTTTTAGTCCAGACTGGCAGTGGTTCTGCTTATACAGATCTGCAATACTCTTGCATGTTTTCTGTGCACTGGGCTCGGATCATGACTATCAGACAAAAGGGCTTTCCAGAAATTCTTCCTGGATAACTCCATCTCAAATCCTCGCTTGTCCTGTAATAGCTGACTGCTTCCATGTTTGGTCAAGTCTTCATGTGGGTCACTACTCTCTGGGTGTCCCTTTCTGGAAGCCCAGAATTTTCCAGAATGTCAATTTCTGGTTTCTTTGTACCCCAGAATTCCATTCTCAACTTATCTCTTTCCTCTCACATTTTACTTTAAGCTTCATGGGGCAGCCAGACTGGTTTCCACATTTAGTTTGGAAATTTCTTCTGCTAAAGTTCCAAATACATCACCCTCAAATTCTGCTTTCCATCTACAAAGCATGCCTTCCTTACAGGTTGGAAAAACACATTCATCATTTCTGTCTAAAACCTCTTCAGAAATATCTTTTGAGTCCACATTTCTACAAATAGTCATCAAAGCATTCTAGGCCTTCTCTATCAAGCTCCTCACAACTCTTTCAGAATCTTCCCCCATCCATTTAAAAGGCCATTTCAACATGTTTGCAAACTGCAGCAGCACCCCACTTCTCTGGTACCAAATTCTGTCCAGTTTGAAAGCTGCCAGAATGCAATGTGCTAGAAATGGAACGGCTTTTAAAAGCGGGAATTTATTAAGTTGCAAGTTTACCATTCTAAGACTGTTAAAATGTCCAAATTAAAGCAAAGCTATAAAAAATGTCCAATCTGTGGTATCCAGAGAAAGATACTTTGGGTCAAGAAGCCTGATGATGTTCAGGGTTTCTCTCTCATCTGGAAAGGCCAGTGGTGAGATCTTCCAGCTCTCTCTTCGACGGCATCCCTGGGACTCTGTCCATTCTGTTGGCTCTGTCGGTTCCAGTGACTCTCATGGCTCTAAAGCTTTTTCCAAAATGGTTCCTTCTTAAAGGGCTCCAGTAAACAATCACACCTTGAAGGGGAAGACAAATCTCCATGGAAACTATCTAATCAAAAGTTACCACCCACAATTGGGTGGGTCTTATCTCCATGCAAACAATAAAAGAGATACTACCCAACAATATCGAATGAGGATTAAAGGATGTGGCTTTTCTGGGGTACACAGCAGATTCAATCTGGCACACATGGTACATTAAGTAGCTAACCACAACAATGACAGATCACAAAAAAAAAAAAAAAAAGATGAAATGCCCATGCTCGATCACATGTACTTACCATGACTCTGCAGCTCCATTTGGGCAGTTCTCTGACCTCAGCTGGGTTTGCATGGTGGATATTGGCTGATGTAGAGTGGCTGAGACATGCTGATTCAGGTTTCAGGTGTGAGGGGCCACTCCAGCATCTCCCAGTCTCCTTGGACCTGTAGGCTGACCAGATCAAGATCTTCTCATGAAGGCCCAGTATAGTAGACAATTTTTAAGCCCTGATTTAGTCACATCGACTAACATTCCACTGGCCAAAGCAAGTCATATAGTCAGACCCAATGTCAAGAGGTAGGGAAGTACCTCACTCCCATGGAGTAACACTAAAGAAGCCATGAGTATTTCTGAATCATAATCTAATCATATATGATAAATTCTTAGTATTTTTTCTAAAGAGGAAGAATCACATTTTACAAAGGAAAACAAAACTTTACCTGGCTCTGTATGCCAAGAAATGTTTCTCAAACACTATTTTTAGGTGGTAGCCTTTTAATGATATAGTGGGCATATCACTGACATAAAATTAAGCTGATACAGTGTTAAATCTGTACTACTCTTTCTTAAGCACTGCCTAATACAGCTAGCTCTTTTTCTGTTGTGGTTATTGTTTCACACACATTATTTAATTGTACTTCCATGGCATGGCTGAAGGGGAAGGTAAATATCTTTATTTCCATTTTACAGATGAGGAAACATTACTCAGTGATCTCAGTAAGTGATTTTCTAATATCAAAGACTTAATGATTAATATAATTCAGATCTCACTAATCCCTCTTCCATTCCACAACATCGTGCCATCTTTTTAAGGCTGGAATTTCCATTAATATTGACAGTGATAAATATAGTAATGACAGGAGATGGGGTTATCTACAAGGTTAGTAGATGTGAGAAGTATTAAAAGGGCTTGTTGTTAGCTAATTTTTCCAAGCTCATCAATATTTACAAATATGTTGAATAATGCCAGCTTTTAAAAATAAGAACAGGGGTGCGAGGGTGGTTCAGTGGTTGAATTCTCGCATACCATGCAGGAGACCTGGGCTCATGTCCTGGCCCATTTACTTCCCCCAAAATCAAGCAAACAAACAAACAAGCAAAAAAATTCAACAAATGGTGTTGCCATAACAGGATACTCACCTGGAAAAGGAATGAAATGTGACCCCTTCAAACAACATACAAAAAAATAAAATAAAATAAAAAATAGTGCCATCTTTCTATAAAATTACTAGGGGAAAATGACTTTACAACATACATTATTTAATTATTTAATTTTTGGAAATGCTATCTTTCCAGCACAAATTTTGGGTTTTCTTGATAGTTCTAACTCTTAATTTCATCCCACCCCTTTCTACAAGCACTTATTTTAAGCCCTGATTATGTGCTAATAAATGTAGCATCTGGAGGATATAATATAAATTTTAATAAAATACAATTACTATTCTCAAAAAGAATCCATTATATAGGTTCAACTGTGATATGATTAGTAGTTAAAATTCTTTTATAAAAATAGAGGCAATTAATAGTCATATAATTCATATCATAATAAATATTTTGTTGTTTTAATGGATGAAAAAAATTATTTTAGAAAACTTGGGAAAAAAACAGAAAAGCACAGAAGAAAATAAAAATTATCAGTCAGCCCAAATATGAACGTTAGTGTTGTTATGTATATTTCCAGTCTTTGTATATAGATAAGCGAAAAGATAAATAATATACTGATCTGTCTATCTTCTATCTATCATGTCTCCACCTAATGCTTTAAAACTTGGATGGAGTAACCAAGCATGCAAACAAAATATTTAGATCAGTTTTTCCCAGGCTTTGGAAATGTTATAGCCCAGTCAGTTTCCAAAATTGCAAAATTAAGGGAAAGCATATGCTTATCGAAATTTTAATTTTGCCGAGCATGGTTGTGATGATTTGAATCTGTTATGTATCCCAGAAAAGCCATGTTTTCTAATCCAAGCTTGTGGAGGCAGATCTATTGTTGGGTGGGAACTTTTCTTTAGGTTGTTTCCATGGAGATGTGACCTTGCTCATTCAGTGAGAATCTTGATCTGTTTATTGGAGTCCTTTAAGAGGGAGAGCTCTGGAGAAAGCACAGATGTTTAGAGAGCTGACAGAGCAGAGAGATGAAATCAACACCCAGATGTTTGGAGATGCTAAGCTAAAAGATGAAATCTAGAGTTTGCCCAAAAGAAGCTGAGTGACGACCCCCAGACACTTAGAGAGAAAGCTACTGGAATCAGAAGCTGAAAGCAACAAAAATCCACCTTTCCAGCTGACAGACGTGTTCCAGATGCCTGCCGCCCTTCTTCAAAGGCAAGATATCTTTCTCTGGATGCCTTAATTTGTACATTTTCATAGCCTTAGAATTTTAAAATTGTAACCTGATGAATCTTCTTTGTAAAAGCCAATTCATTTCTGCATATTGCCTTCTGGCAGTATTAACAAACTGAAACAATGGTCAATGAAAAAAATACAGTTACGATTATAATTACAGTAGAAGGGGGCAGGCCATGATGGCTCAGCAGGCAGAGTTCTCACCTGCCATGCCAGAGGACCCAGGTTCAATTCCCAGTGCCTGCCCATGTTAAAAAAAAAAAAAATTACAATAGAAGGATGATTTATCATAAAAAAATGAGAAGGGTCTACTCTCAAAATAAAACAAATAAGTAAAGACAAATGTCAGTGTTATGTAGATAATTCATGGATATTTTATACATGATGTGCTTATGATACCTTCAGGTCATCTTTTGTTTATTAAAGATAAATCTTATTTAATTAAGACTTTTTAAAATACTTTGTTTTATAGAACAGTATCAGATTTACAAAAAAATTGAGCAGAGAATTCCCATATAGCCCCCACACCCAGGTCTCCCTATTATTAACATCTTACAACAAGTTCTGCTTAGTTCTTGTGTGCAAGTATTTTCATTCATTGTGTATTCAATTTGCTAATGCTTTGTTGAGGATTTTTGCATCTACGTTCATTAGAAATATTGGCTGTTGTTTTCCTTCCTCTTTATGTCGTTACCTGGTTTTGTTATTAAGATTATGCTGGCTTCATATAATGAATTTGGAAGCGTTTCCTCTGCTTTTTATTCTGGAAAAATGTTGTAAATAATTGATATCTTCTCTTCCAAAATGTTTGGTAGAACTCTACATTGTAACCAACCAGTTCTGGTGCTTTCTTTTTGGGGTACTTGTTGATTACATTTTTTGATGTTGGTAGGCCTCTTCAAATTATCTATTTTTCCATGTGAGAAGCTTGGTAGTTTGTGCTTTTCCAGGAATGGGTTCATTTTGTACATTATCCAGTTTTCAGACAAGGAATTGTTCTTGTCGTTCCTTTATTACCCTTTCAATGTTCATGTAAACAGAAGCGTTGATTCTCTTTCATTTCTGATATTTGTGTACTCTTTCTTCTTTTCTTGATTAGCCTGCCTACAGTTTTATCAATTTCATTGATCTTTTCAAACAGCCAGTTTTTTTGCTTCATTGATTTTTCTCTGTTGATTTCCTGTTATCAATTTCATTGATTTCTGCTCCAATTTCTATTTCTTTTCTTATGGCCACTTTAGGCTTAAATAGCCTTTTTCCTCTAGTTTCCTAAGGTGGAAGCTTTAGGCTATTGATATAAATTTTTCTCTTTTCCAGTATATATATGTATGTATATTGCCTGTGAATATATATTCAGTGCTAAGCACTTTTCTTAATGCAATCTGCAAATTGTCATAATTTTCATTTAGTCCAAAAACATTTTTTTCATTTCTTTCAAGTTTTCTTTCTGTTGTTTAATCTCCAAATATTGGGGAGTTTTCCATCTATCTTTCTGTTATTAACCTCTAATTCTCTTCCCTTGTGGTCTAAAAATTACTTTGTGTGATTTCTAGTCTTTAAAATTTTGTTAACTTGTTGTTTTGTCCAGAATGTGGTCTAGCTTAGTGAATATATCCATATAAACTAGAGAAGACTTTTGATTAATGTTTAACTATCTTTCCTGATTGTCTGACTGCTAAATCTGCCAATTACTGACAGAGGGGTATTGAAATTTCATTATAATTGTGGACCTATTTATTTCTCCTAGCAGTTCTATCAGATTTTGCTTATTTTGATGCTGTCTTTAGATGCATACACATTAAGGATTGTTATCTTTTCTTGAAGAATCAACTCCTTTATCATTATGTGATGCACCTCTTTATCCCTGATAATTTTCCTTGTTCTTAAATCTGCTCTGTTTGAAATTAAAATCTCTACTTCAATTTTCTTTTGATCCCATTCTTTTCAATCTATCTGTATTTTTAATGAAAGTGGGATTTTATAGACAGCAGATATTTAGGCCTTACTTTTCTATCTACTCTGACAGTCTCTACCTTTTAATTAGTGTAATCAGACTTTTTACATTAAAGTGATTATTTATATAGTGTTTACTATCCACTGTGCTTTTAATTGTTTTCTATTTGTTAAATTTTTTTATTTGTTTCTTTTTCATACTTCTTTCTTTTTCTGTCTTTTCTAGTTTTAATTGAGCATTTTATACTATTCAATTTTTCTCTCCCTCTTGGAATATCCGTAATACTTTTTAAAAAAATAGTTTTAGTGGTTGCACTAAAGTTTTTAATATACACTTACAGCTAATCTGGTAATTCATCAAAATCACTATTTTAAGTGTTCTTATCAATTTATGGCTTCAGCCACTTAAACCCCTGGTAAGCTGATTCTCTCTATTCACCTGTCTCTCCTGATTCTGAGTGCCAATTTACCCTGTGTGATTGTTAATTTCATGTGTCAGCTTGGCTAGGTTATGGTATCCAGAGATTTTTCTAGATGGGATTGGCATCTATCATCCATTGACTTTAAGCAAAGGAAATTACCTTCTATCATGTAGTGAGCCTCATCTGATCAGCGAGAGTGGCCTTCAAGGTAAAGAACTGAGAATTCCAGAAAGAATAAGAAATTCTGCCCCAAGACTACACCATCATCTGCTCTTCTTTGAGTTTCCAGCCCATTGGCTTCCTCTATGGATTTCAGGCTAAGGATTGCAGTATCATTCTTTCTGAAATTTCCAGACTGCTAGTCTGCCTGTGAATCTCAGATTTGTCAGACTTTACAGTTGCATGAACCAATCCCCTTAAAATAAATGCACACACACATGCACATCCATATATTCTGTTGGTTTTGTTTCTCTGGAGATCCCTTACTGATACAATCATTCTCTTAAAATCAATCTAAGAAAGTCACTGATTTTTAGATTGTTCAGCTTTTTTCTTGTTGTAGAGATGAGAGGAATAACTTCAAAGCTTTTAAAATGAAACTAGAAGTCATATCATTTTCTTTTGTTTCAATAAATCCCCACTGAATTATGAGCTGCCACAGTTTCCAAAGTGCCATATTGCTTAATTTTGACAGGCTGAAAATTTTTCATGTTTTGCATATTTATGCTGATACTAATAAGCACTGACAACTTCATGTATATTTTCACATTTCCAAATTTTCTTTTAAAATAAACAAAAACCTTAAAACTAAACATTGTTTTGACATAATTAATATGAAGTTACTTTGGTATATCAAAACACAGAAAGAAAAAAATTCATTATTTACAAAATCAAAAACTTGCAAAGCAACATACAAAGGACATAAAAAATTTACAACCATCTGCTCTAAGAACTCCATTCTCAAATACCATCTTCAGTATAACTCTTATTGTTTCCAACGTTTCAAAATGATCTCTTACCCTAGAACCAGAGAATATAAATCACGAAGAGAAATAAATAAATAAATTGTTCTCTTTAGATTTCTTGAACGAAAACCAAAGTGTAACTGAATTACACATGGACCTGAAAAGACTGAACGTACAAGACAAATTGAAGAAAATGAAGAGATTGAGTATAGTTTAACTAAACTTACTTTTTGAGTTTGACTGGTGAAAACCTTATTTCAGAATTGGCACTTAAAACTTAACACTTTAAAAAACTTGCCGTCTCCATTTTTCACTGGAGCTTTGTTTGCAATTTTAATCCATAATGTATTGAAACCTCAGACCCCTGCAAACAGACCTTTCTTTCCTTTCTCCCACTTACACCCTGAATTTATATTTTCACATATTTTGGTTCTTATATTATGACTGTCAGTTTTTTAGAGCAGTGTAGGTGTACAGAGAAGTCCTGCAGAAAATGCACAGTTCCCATATGTTCAACCTATTATTAACACTTTTCGCGAGTGTGATATATTTGTTATAATCAGTGGAAAAATAGTATTATAGATGTGCTATTAACTGTAGTCCATGATTTACATTAAGGTTCATGGTTTGTGTGGTACAGTACCATGGTGATTTTTTTTTTAATTTTTATTCTAGTAACATATATACCACTTTAAATTCTCCTTTTAGCCACATTCAAATACATAAAGTGCTGTTAGCTATGTTCATGGTGCTGTGCTACCATAATCACCATCCATTACCAAACCTTTTCCACTAGCTCAAAGAGAAACTCTGTGTAATTTAAGCATTAATTCCCATTCCCTACCCCCAACCCAGCAGCTGTCATTTCCTTTCTAGTTTCTGACTCTATAAACTGGGTTATTCTAATTATTTTCTATCAGTGGGATTATGCAACAGAATCTACAAATTTATCTTCTCTTTATCTGAAAGTTAGGTAACTTGTGGGGCTTTTCTCAGGTTAGATGTTCATTTAGACTCAGAAAAGCAGAGTCAGGAAGATAAAAAAGTATCATCGGACCCTATTTTGGTTTGCTAAAACTGCTGGAATACAATATACCAGAAATGGAATGGCTTTTAAAAAAGGAATTTATTACAAGTTTACAGTTTTAAGGCCATTAAAATGTCTAAACTAAGGCAACCAGAGAAGGATACCTTGACTCTAGAAAGGCCAATGAGTCTGGAACACCTCTGCCAGCTGGGAAGGCATGTAGCTGGCATCTTCTGGGGTCTTTGGCTTCTCGTTTTAAACAGGTTTCTCAGGGATGTTTTCTGTCTTCATCTCCAAACATTCCTGCCTGTGTTAGCTCTGTCTGCTTCTTCCAAATGGTTCCTTCTTTTTTTTTTATTAATTAAAAAAAATTAACTAACAAAACATTTAGAAATCATTCCATTCTACATATACATTCAGTAATTCTTAATATCATCACATAGTTGCATATTCATCATTTCTTAGTACATTTGCATCGATTTAGAAAAAGAAATAAAAAGACAACAGAAAAAGAAATAAAACAATGATAGAGAGAAAAAAAAAACAAAACAAAACTATACCTCACATGCAGCTTCATTCAATGTTTTAACATAATTACATTACAATTAGGTAGTATTGTGCTGTCCATTTTTGAGTTTTTGTATCCAGTCCTGTTGCACAGTCTGTATCCCTTCAGCTCCAATTACCCATTATCTTACCCTATTTCTAGCTCCTGATGGTCTCTGTTACCAATGACATATTCCAAGTTTATTCACTAATGTCAGTTCATATCAGTGAGACCATACAGTATTTGTCCTTTAGTTTTTGGCTAGTCTCACTCAGCATAATGTTCTCTAGGTCCATCCATGTTATTACATGCTTCATAAGTTCATTCTGTCTTAGAGCTGCATAATATTCCATTGTATGTATATACCACAGTTTGTTTAGCCACTCTTCTGTTGATGGACATTTTGGCTGTTTCCATCTCTTTGCAATTATAAATAATACTGCTATAAACATTGGTGTGCAAATGTCCGTTTGTGTCTTTGCCCTTAGTTCTCTGAGTAGATACCTATCAATGGTATTGCTGGGTCATATGGCAATTCTATATTCAGCTTTTTGAGGGACCACCAAACTGCCTTCCACAGTGGTTGCACCATTTGACATTCCCACCAACAGTGGGTAAGTGTGCCTCTTTCTCCACATCCTCTCCAGCACTTGTCATTTTCTGTTTTGTTGATAATGGCCATTCTGGTGGGTGTGAGATGATATCTCATTGTGGTTTTGATTTGCATTTCTCTAATGGCCAGGGACATTGAGCATCTCTTCATGTGTCTTTTGGCCATTTGTATTTCCTCTTCTGAGAATTGTCTGTTCAAGTCTTTTTCTCATTTTGTAATTGGATTGGCTGTCTTTTTGTTGTTGAGTTGAACAATCTCTTTATAAATTCTGGATACTAGACCTTTATCTGATATGTCGTTTCCAAATATTGTCTCCCATTGTGTAGGCTGTCTTTCTACTTTCTTGATGAAGTTCTTTGATACACAAAAGTGTTTAATTTTGAGGAGCTCCCATTTATTTATTTCTTTCTTCAGTGCTCTTGCTTTAGGTTTAAAGTCCATAAAACTGCCTCCAGTTATAAGATTCATAAGATATCTCCCTACATTTTCCTCTAACTGTTTTATGGTCTTAGACCTAATGTTTAGATCTTTGATCCATTTTGAGTTCACTTTTGTATAGGGTGTGAGATACGGGTCCTCTTTCATTCTTTTGCATATGGATATCCAGTTCTCTAGGCACCATTTATTGAAGAGACTGTTCTGTCCCAGGTGAGTTGGCTTGACTGTCTTATCAAAGATCAGGTGTCCATAGATGAGAGGGTCTATATCTGAGCACTCTATTCAATTCCATTGGTTGATATAGCTATCTTTATGCCAGTACCATGCTGTTTTGACCACTGTGGCTTCATAATATGCCTTAAAGTCCGGCAGCGTGAGACCTCAGCTTGGTTTTTTTCCTCAAGATACTTTTAGCAACTCGGGGCACCCTGCCCTTCCAGATTAATTTGCTTATTGATTTTTCTATTTCTGAAAAATAACTTGTTGGGATTTTGATTGGTATTGCGTTGAATCTGTAAATCAATTTAGGTAGAATTGACATCTTAACTATATTTAGTCTTCCAATCCATGAACATGGTATGCCCTTCCATCTATTTAGGTCTTCTGTGATTTCTTTTAACAGTTTCTTGTCGTTTTCTTTGTATAGGTCTTTTGTCTCTTTAGTTAAATTTATTCCTAAGTATTTTATTCTTTTAGTTGCAATTGTAAATGGAATTTGTTTCTTGATTTCCCCCTCAGCTTGTTAATTGCTAGTGTATAGAAATGTTACCGATTTTTGAATGTTGATCTTGTAACCTGCTACTTTGCTGTACTCGTTTATTAGCTCTAGTAGTTTTGCAGTGGATTTTTCAGGGTTTTTGACATATAGTATCATAACGTCTGCAAACAGTGATAGTTTTACTTCTTCCTTTCCAATTTTGATGCCTTGTATTTCTTTTTCTTGTCTAATTGTTCTGGCTAGAACTTCCAACACGATGTTGAATAACAGTGGTGATAGTGGACATCCTTGTCTTGTTCCTGATCTTAGGGGGAAAGTTTTCAATTTTTCCCCATTGAGAATGATATTAGCTGTGGGTTTTTCATATATTCCTTTTATCATTTTAAGGAAGTTCCCTTGTATTCCTATCCTTTGAAGTGTTTTCAACAGGAAAGGATGTTGAATCTTGTCAAATGCCTTCTCTGCATCAACTGAGATGATCATGTGATTTTTCTGCTTTGATTTGTTGATATGGTGTATTACATTAATTGATTTTCTTATGTTGAACCATCCTTTGCATACCTAGGATGAATCCTACTTGGTCATGATGTATAATTCTTTTAATGTGTTGCTGGATTCGATTTGCTAGAATTTTGTTGAGGATTTTTGCATCTGATTGATCTGTAGTTTTCTTTTTTTGTAATATCTTTGCCTGGTTTTGGTACGAGGATGATGTCGGCTTCATAGAATGAATTAGGTAGCTTTCCCTCCACTTCAATTTTTTTGAAGAGTTTGAGGAGAGTTGGTACTAATTCTTTCTGGCATGTTTGGTAGAACTCACATGTGAAGCCGTCTGGCCCTGGACTTTTCTTTTTGGGAAGCTTTTGAATGACTGATTCAATTTCTTTACTTGTGATTCGTTTGTTGAGGTCATCTATTTCTTCTTGAGTCAAAGTTGGTTGTTCATGCCTTTCTAGGAACTTGTCCATTCATCTACATTGTTGTATTTATTAGCATAAAGTTGTTCATAGTATCCTGTTATTACCTCCTTTATTTCTGTGAGGTCAGTGATTATGTCTCCTCTTCCATTTCTGATCTTATTTATTTGCATCCTCTCTCTTCTTCTTTTTGTCAATCTTGCTAAGGGCCCATCAATCTTGTTGATTTTGTCATAGAACCAACTTCTGGTCTTATTGATTTTCTCTATTGTTTTCATGTTCTCAATTTCATTTTCTGCTCTAATCTTTGTTATTTCTTTCCTTTTGCTTGCTTTGGGGTTAGTTTGCTGTTCTTTCTCTAGTTCTTCCAAGTGGACAGTTAATTCCCGAATTTTTGCCCTTTCTTCTTTTTTGATATAGGCATTTAGGGCAATAAATTTCCCTCTTAGCACTGCCTTTGCTGCGTCCCATAGGTTTTGATATGTTGTGTTTTCATTTTCATTTGCCTCGAGATATTTACTTATTTCTCTTATAATTTCTTCCTTGACCCACTGGTTGTTTAAGAGTGTGTTGTTGAACCTCCACGTATTTGTGAATTTTCTGGCACTCTGCCTGTTATTGATTTTCAACTTCATTCCTTTATGATCTGAGAAAGTGTTGTGTATGATTTCAATCTCTTTAAATTTGTTGAGACTTGCTTTGTGACCCAGCATATGGTCTATCTTTGAGAATGATCCATGAGCATTTGAGAAAAAGGTGTATCCTGCTGTTGTGGGGTGTAATGTCCTATAAATGTCTGTTAAGTCTAGCTCATTTATTGTAATATTCAAATTCTTTGTTTCTTTATTGATCCTCTGTCTAGATGTTCTGTCCATTGATGAGAGTGGGGAACTGAAGTCTCCAGTTTGGTAGGTGTGTCTATTTCCCTTTTCAGTATTTGCAGTGTATTCCTCATGTGTTTTGGGGCATTCTGGTTCAATGCATAAATATTTATGATTGTTATGTCTTCTTGTTTAATTGTTCCTTTTATTAGTAGATAGTATCCTTCTTTGTCTCTTTTAACTGTTTTACATTTGAAGTCTACTTTGTTGGATATTAGTATAGCTACTCCTGCTCTTTTCTGGTTGTTATTTGCATGAAATATCTTTTCCCAACCTTTCACTTTCAACCTATGTTTATCTTTGGGTCTAAGATGTGTTTCCTGTAGACAGCATATAGAAGGATCCTGTTTTTTAATCCATTCTGCCAGTCTATGTCTTTTGATTGGGGAATTCAATCCATTAACATTTAGTGTTATTACTGTTTGGGTAATACTTTCCTCTACCATTTTGCCTTTTGTATTATATATATCATATCTGATTTTCTTTCTTTCTACACTCTTCTCCACACCTCTCTCTTCTGTCTTTTCATATCTGTCTCTAGTGCTCCCTTTAGTATTTCTTTCAGAACTGGTCTCTTGGTCACAAATTCTTTCAGTGACTTTTTGTCTGAGAATGTTTTAATTTCTCCCTCATTTTTGAAGGACAATTTTGCTGGATATAGGAGTCTTGGTTGGCAGTTTTTCTCTTTTAGTAATTTAAATATATCATCCCACTGTCTTCTAGCTTCCATGGTTTCTGCTGAGAAATCTACACATAGTCTTATTGGGTTTCCCTTGTATGTGATGGATTGTTTTTCTCTTGCTGCTTTCAAGATCCTCTCTTTCTCTTTGACCTCTGACATTCTAACTAGTAAGTGTCTTGGAGAACGCCTGTTTGGATCTATTCTTCTTGGGGTGTGCTGCACTTCTTGGATCTGTAATTTTAGGTCTTTCATAAGAGTTGGGAAATTTTCAGTGATAATTTCTTCCATTAGTTTTTCTCCTCCTTTTCCCTTCTCTTCTCCTTCTGGGACACCCACAACACGTATATTTGTGCGCTTCATATTATCATTCAATTCCCTGAGCCCCTGCTCAAATTTTTCCATTCTTTTCCCTATAGTTTCTGTTTCTTTTTGGATTTCAGATGTTCCATCCTCCAGTTCACTAATTCTAACCTCTGTCTCTTGAAATCTACCATTGTAGGTTTCCATTGTTTTTTTCATCTCTTCTACTGCATCTTTCATTCCCATAAGTTCTGTGATTTGTTTTTTCAGACTTTCCATTTCTTCTTTTTGTTCATTCCTTGCCTTCTTCATGTCCTCCCTCAATTTATTGATTTGGTTTTTGAAGAGGTTTTCCATTTCTGTTCGTATATTCAGCATTAGTTGTCTCAGCTCCTGTATCTCATTTGAACTATTGGTTTGTTCCTTTGACTGGGCCATATCTTCAATTTTCCTGGTGTAATTTGTTATTTTTTGCTGGCGTCTGGACATTTAATTACCTTAATTAGTTTATTCTGGAGATTGCTTTCACTTATCTTACCTAGGGTTTTCTTGCTAGATGAGTTTGTTGTCTATCTGTTCATTGACCTTCAGTTCAGCTTTTTCTGGGCCTCTAGCTTAAGTTTTGTTTAACAGAGGGTAAATTTTCAGTTCTTTTCTTGTTTCTTGTCCTGTTTGTAAGGTGCCTTTTCCCTCCCTACCCTTGGGAGGGTCTATATAGGTATTACAGACTCCAGCTGGGTTTTCCCAGACTAAGCTAGCCTCCTTTTGGGGGGAAGGAATCACCTGCATCAGTTTTCCCTGAGTGTGAGACCCAGGAGGTTGAAAGACTTTCCTGTGAAGTCTCTGGGCTCTGTTTTTCTTATCCTGCCCAGTGTGTGGTGCTTGTCTGTCTGCGGGTCTCATCAGCAAAATATGTTGTGACTCCTTTAAGTTTGGAAGGCTCTCCCTGCTGGGGCGTGTGGAGACAGAGGAAAGGTTGTAGGCTGGTTTTAATGGCTTCAAATTGCAAAGCCCTGGGATCTGAATTCCTTGAGAGAGGAATTCCACCTGAGTTGCGTTTAACCCCTCCCGTGGGGAAGGTTCAGGTGGGAGACAGGCCTGAAAGCAGCCTGTTTCTGCATTTGGGGCAGTTGCAGCCTGTGTAATCTTGGCGCTGAGTCCAGAAGTAACCAAGCCTCCGTAGAAACAGCTGCAGAAGGCTCTGTTTCATCCCTTTCCTCCCTTCCAGCCAGCCCAATAGGCGACTTCCACCCCAATCGGTTTCGCCTGAACTGGGGGCCTATTTTCAGTAGTCAGAATTTGTTCATTAATGTCACTATTGGTGTTCAGTCGGACTCAGTCCCTGCTACTGTTGGAGACTCCCTCCTTTCCCTTTGGGAAGCCGCCCATGGGGGAGGGGTGCTGGCCATCGGCCACTGTGTCTTGGGGAACTCACTGCTCCGAGACTCGCAGCTGGTCTGAGAACTGCCTGTGGGGGTGTGGCGCCGGCTGCTGGCCTCTGTGGCTTGGGGAACTCGCTGTTCCGAAATTTGCAACAAGTCCAGAGACTCACAGCCGGTCTGGGAAGCCACCTGTGGGGAAGGGGCGCTGGTCGCTGGCTGCCACAGCTTGGGGAACTTGCTGTTCCGGAGCCTCACAGCCAGTCCAGGAAGCTGCCTGTGAGGGAGGGGCGCCGGCTGCCGGCCACCGCGGCTTTGGGAAGTGTGCACAGCTCAGGGAACTCACCACCACAGAGATTCGCTGCCAGTCCAGCTGGTCCAGACTGGGGCGCGCTGCGTGTCCAGTCTCTGTCGTGGCTCTGGGAGATGCTCCTGGTTCCTTCTTAAAGAACCCCAGTAAACAACCCTACCTTGAATGAGTGGACACACATCTCCATGGAAACCACCTAATCAAAACGTCCCACGCACAACTGGGTGAATCACATCTCCATGGAAACAACTTAAGCAAAAGGATCCCACCCAGCAATATTGAATCAGAATTAAAGTGCATGACTTTCTGGGGTACACAAGTTTCAAACAAGCATGGACCCCCTTTAAAGATATTTCTAATGAGAAGGCCATTGGTATCAGTCTGAGCCTCTGAGAAAAGTTTTCCCACTCCAGGCTTAAATTAAGGGTAATGAATGAAGGGAGTACTTAAAAAGGTGTGGGCAGAGTTTAGGGAACAACAAAGCAATGTCTGGAATTCTTAGCATCCCTAGGCTTGAAAGAGGGAAGAGGTACAAACAGTTTTAGCAGAACCTTGTGAGATATGAGTTGTGGAAGATATGTAACTCAACAGGAGCTGTGCACAGAGGCTAGGAAGGCTGTTATGGATAAAAGTATAGTATTTTGAATTTTTCATCCTTAAGCTATGTGTATTAGTTTTCTATTGATGCTGTATCAAACTACCACATGTGTAGTGGTTTAAAATGAGGCAGACTTATTATTTTACAATTTTATAGGTAAAAAGCCTGACACGTCTCACTGGACTGAAATCAAGGAACTGGCAGGGTTATGTCCTTTCTGGAGACTCTATGGGAAAACTATCCCCTTGACTTTTCCAGGTTTTAGAAGCTACCCCATTCATTGACTCATGGCTTTCTTCCTCCAACTTCCAAGCTAGTAACAGCAGATTGGGTCCTCACACTGTATTATTCTGACCTTCTGCCTCTTTCTTCCCCTTTCTTTTTCTTTGTATGCTGTGTGGCTGGAGTTACATTTCATTCTTTTTCCATGTCAGTATCCCCTTGTTGCAGCACCATTTGTTGAATTTTTGTTTCTGTTTGGTTTTTCATTTGTTTGTTTGTTGGTTTTGGGGGTGTGTGCATGGGCCAGGAATCAGACCCAGGTCTCCTGCACAGCAGGCAGAAATTCTACCTCTGAACTACCTTTGCACCCCACCCTTTTTTCTTATTTTAAGGATTCTTGTGAGTAGATTAGATCCACTCAGATAATCCAAAATAATTTCCCTATTTTAAAGTCAACTGGTTAGCGACTTTAATTACATTATCACCCTTAATTCCTCTTTGCCATGTAAGTTAATATATTCACAGTTTCCAGGGATTAGGATATAGGCAACTTCTGGGGCCATTACTCTGCCTTCCACACTGTGGAATTTTAAATCCTGGATATTCTCATGGTTGTATTCTCATGGTCACTTATGATGCACTGTCTTCACTGAATTTTTGTCTGCTTTCCTGCCTCATGCAGTAGTTTCTCCATTGCCTGTGCCAATGTAAATACCAGGCAAAGCCCTTTTTTTAATTGCCACTTGAGTGCCAAATAAATTTGAACACTAAATTAGTGTCCATGTTGGAACTTTTGAGACAATTTGTGAATCAGAGGACATAACACACAGTAACAATTTAAATATACATATTAGACCTTTCTAATCTTATTACGTTGATTATTCAGTTCCTCAATGGATATTCACTGCCATAGTACCCAGCCTTTATGTGATCTTGAAGAAAGGCTGAGTGAATTTAGAAAGTACCAAAACTTATATTGCTGAGACCAAAATTATCATCAACAGTCACCTACCTCTAGACTTCTTGCGACGTAAAAAGAATAAGCCCTGACTTATGTAAGTTTTTGAGCCAAGTCTTTTATTATTTTTCTATCAGATAGAATCTTATCTAATAATGCTTTTTGAAGAAGTTTTGTAAACTTCAATTATTAAATTTTGATTATTACAATAGATGAAGACACTTTCTATTTTAGTAGGATCCCAGCAAGAAACAGACTTCACTCCAATTGCTTCAAATGAAGAGAATTGGATGGCAGTTATACATATTTAATAGGATGAAGGTAAGAACAGAAAAAGGATGGGAAAGTACCCAAAGGATTTCAGCACAAAGGAAACTATTAGCACCCTTAACATCAAATAGAGGGTGGGCCACAGTGGCTCAGCAGACAGAGTTCTAACCTGCCATGCTGGAGACCCGGCTTCGGCTTCGATTCCCAGTGCCTGCCCATGCAAAGCAACAACAACAAAAACCCAATAGAGAAGGAGAGAGAATTGAATTATCTTACTGCAGTGAGAGTCAGAACTATGGAGGAGAGATCACAGAGGAACCAGTAGACATAGAGAGTCACATTTACATCCAAAGAAATGGTAAGGGTTCAGAAAAAGAAAAGAGAAGAAATACAACAGACACACACACATGCAAACCCTCTCTCTCTCTTTCTCCCTCTCAATTGTCTGCTTTTCCTCTGATGTCCAAACCCAACAGGAAGACTTTGGGCACAGGGACACGGTAGATGCAGTCCATGAAGCTCAGCATAACAAGAAAAGAGCAGAACAGTAAAAAGCAGATCTAGGGGAAATAGAAAATAATCAGCATAATGCCTTAGAAAACTTCAGACTATTTTTCATTTCCATTACTGGCTGACATGTTCACAATATAGCTCTTCTATAATATGAGATATCACCCATCCTGTAACTTCAAATGCACAAACCTATGAATTAAATTCAGCTATCTTTGGGAAATGAGATTGACAAAAACAGTCTCGGAATGAAGTATCCATGACAATAGAGATTGAAAATCTGCAACTTATATTCAGTCTTCATCCACCAGAATATTTTTAAAAGATGAATTCATAGCTATATTCTAGCTATTCCTCAATTTTAAGCCAATGATGATGAAAAGATGCTCCTTAGAAGCAACCAGAAGGTCTGGGAAGAAGTCTTATTTTCTTTATCTGTGAAATGAATGGACCTAAGGGCCATTGATTATAATTCAGGACTTGAAGAATCAGACAAAATATAGACTAGAGACTGATAAACATTTTATTCTGCATATAGTAAATAGGCTAGAAGAAAGTCTAAGCACTGATGATAGACATAATTTTTGAACACCTGTGATGCGAGAGACAAATTAAGTCATTTTCTCCCTCCTTTCTTCCTTCCTTCCTACCTCCCTTCCTTTCTTCCTTCCTTTATTCCTCCTTCCTACCCTCCCTTCCCTCTTTCCTTTTCTTTTTTAGCCTTCACGAAGGCTATTGAAAATACCAAGAGCTATGGCATTACAAAAAGAAGCACATACCCTAAGCTCGAGGTAGGAAAGAATTCTTGAAGGAGGTGGAAACTGTTCTGAAATGTAAAGATCATGCAGAAGCTAGTTCTATGAAGAACTGAGGGGAGAGCATATTGTTCTAAAATCACTGCAAATGACAACCAAGCATTCCAGGAACATTCAGGATGGAAGCGGGAGCGATCAAGGGCAGAAGGATGGTAGGTGCCAGGGGGATTCATTTGACTTGCTAAAGAGCTTGGGTTTAAAACTAAAAGGATCAGAGTCACTACAAGATTTATCATTCAAACTCTGACACTTTCGAGTAAGAGCTGGCAGTATTAACAATTACCCTGGGACAAAACGTATAAACTGAGAGTGTCCTGGGTAAGCCAGGATTTATTCTCACTTTAAGTATTAAAGATAAATTGAGGAGTTTTAAGGAGTTATGTGGCTTGATTGGAATTACTCTTAAGGGGAAATCACTTTGGACCACAGTGGAAAAATCAATGAAGCAGATACTGAGGAGGTGCACCAAACCAGGGGTACTGGGGCTGGATAAAAGAAGATAGATTTGAAAAATACAAATCAAGCAGCATTAATGGGACAGGATGAGGAGGGTGAGGAATAAGTGCAGATGCTCCCAGGGTCACCTGTGCATGACAGCAGTCCCATATTCTTGGTCAATAATAATTATTACTATTTGATACATATCACAGCAACTAGAAAAATTTTAAATTATGATTTGAACATTTTCTTGCTAAAAATTCTTTAAGGATTTCCATCTTTTTTAGAACAAAATCCAAATTCTGTTTGGCCCAAAGGTCCTGTATGTTCTGATGACTGCCTGTCACAGCTACACTAGGTATCATCTTTCCCTCAATCACTTACCTCTAAGAACTCAATTCTCGGTCTTGAACACGCCAAGTTCTTTCTAGCCTTACAAGTGTTGCATTTACTCTTCTCCCTGCCTAGACTCCCTTCTTACGGTTTTCACAGAACTGGTTCATTCCTAGGTTCAAGTCTTCACACTCAACAAAAGATGTTCCCTGAACCTCTGCCATAGGCCTCAGGACCTTCCACCTGACACTATTTTATTTCAATAAGAAACTCAGGTTAGTGAAAGTAGAGGTCAAATTTGGAACTACTGATAAGTGATTAGTACACAATTCACGTCTGCTTGCAATAAAATAAAGTGAAAAGTCCTCACCTTGGCCTTGAAGGCCCTCTGTGGTCTGATCATTGCACCATCTCTGATAGCACATCCTGCAGATCTTGCCATCATGTGGTGGATTGAACTGTACACCCCAGTTTGGACATGTTGTTGGTCTAGGTCTCCATTCTGATGGGTTTTGACCCATTGCAAATAAGATCTCTTCAAGTTATTACTTCAATAAAGGCTTGGCCCAACTGAAGCAGGATGAGGTTTAACCCAGATTAATGGAGTCCTTTATAAGCAGAGTGAAAAATCAGATGGAGAGAAAGAGAAGCCACAGGGAGTAGCCAGAAGCTGAAAGTCAACAGAACCCAGAAAAGACAGGGGAAGATGGTGCCATGTGCATTGCTATGTTACAGAAAAGCCAAAGAAACCCAAAGATTGCCAACAAGCTAGAAGATACTGACCCCAGAAGGAAGAATGCCTTCTAGCCTCTTGTTCTAGTTTGTCAGCAGCTGGAATGCAATATACCAGAAACAGAATGGTTTTTAAAAAGGGGAATTTATAAGTTTCTAATTTACAGTTCTAAGGCCAAGAAAATGCCCCAATTAAAACAAGTCTATAGAAATGCCCAATCAAAGACATCCAGGGAAAGATACCTTGGTTCAAGAAGGCCAATGAAGTTCAGGGTCTCTCTCTCAAGTGAGAAGGCACATGGCGGACACAGTCACACGGTTTCTCTCTCTGCTGTAAGAGCACATGGGGAGCAAGGTGTCAACTGCTAGCTTTCTGTCCTGGCTTCCTGTTTCATGAAGCTCTCTGGGAAGCACTTTCCTTCTTCTCCAAAGTGCTGGCTGATGGTGCTTCATGGTGCTGCAGCATTCTCTGCTCTCTCTGAATCTCCTTTCTCCAAAATGTTTCCTCTTTTATAAGACTCCAGAAACTTATCAAAACCCACCCAAATGGGTGGAGACATGTCGTCACCTAATCCAGTTTAACAACCACTCTTGATTTAATCACATCTCCAACACTGTAATTTCAAGGGGGAAATCAAGTGTTTACTTGATTTAAACACATACAGTATTGATTAGGGATTATTCTGCCTTTATGAAATGGGATTTAGATTAAAACATGGCTTTTCTAGGGGACATTCATCCTTTCAAACCAGCACACCTATAAAACTGCAAGACAATAAATTTCTGTTGCCAAGCCAACTTAATGAATGATGTTTTTTGTTTGTTTGTTTGTTTTAGCATCTAGGAAACTAAAACTCATTATTAATCCTCTCTAGACCTTCTAGTTGTCTTTATATTCATCAAATACTCCAAACATACTCCCACCTCAAGGACTTTGCATTTGCTCCTTCTCCTGCCTGGGAAATTCAGCCCCCACTTGCCATATGGTTTGCTTCCTCACATCATGCAGGTCTCTGCTCAAATGCAACCTTCTTAAAGGAGACTTCTAGATCATGCTGCCCATATAGCATCTCCCTCCAGTGACTCTTATTGTTGGCCATATTTTATCATTTGATGGTATTTATCACATGACATTATGCAGACATTTACTTATTGTTGAGATCTCCTAAGGCAGGGAAGTCATCTGTTTTTGTTTATTGTTTATTACCCAATGCCTCTAACACTGAATGCCACATAGTAAGTGACTAATAAGTGTTTGTTGAACAAATGAATGAATGAATAGACTGATCTCTGGATTCTCTCCACAGAGTCTTCTTCAGCTGGGTTTCAGTTGGAAGGTTAAAATTTATGTTATGGATTTTACAGCTATAAGAAACCAAGAGAATCATTGATTCAGTTGCCTTCCTTCAAACAAATAAATTCGTAGCATTTGTCCTGGTTAAGGAAGAACACCTGAGGCTCAGAAGTCGTTTATCTTGTTATTGTCAGAGCTGGTAGGAATCCTCAGTTTTCCGTATCTTAGCGGGAAAAGAAATGCAATAATAAATTTTCTACTTGCCAAATCAGTATTTTATTCAGTAAAACAGTCCTAAGCATGACTATACAGCTAAGAGAGCTTACATCTCTAGCACAAGGATTGATAGCTAGACAGTGGTAGAGTTGGGATTTGATAGCAAGTCTCCCTGCCTTCTTACCTTCCACATCTCAGTGAGCATCCTTTAAATTGGCTGCTTGGAATTAACCCCTAAAGCACTGTGTACTGTCACCCATCTCACAGGCAACCTCTGAGTGATATTTTCAAAATCTGTAGAAAATTAAAATATAACCCCTAAAACATAAAGTGATGAAATAATGACCATATCAAACAGAAAGGAAGAGGTAAGCATTGAGATCACAAAAAAAGGAAGATCAGAACAGCTTCCTGATACTAATACAAGAGTTTTTAATGTTATTATATTAATGCCACTAAATAATTGGTTCATTTATTCAACAAATATTGAGGTATAAGTTTGGCAGCTTCGTCAAGAGAAAAATAATCCTGGTCAAAAATGATCATGAAAGAGATGTTCAGGGTGATGTAATTTCAAGGGGGATGTCGTTGTGAGGAAAATGAGGTTGGAAGACAGAGAGAAGCTGGACAGAAACTAGATGCTGCATGTCTCTGGATGGCATGCAAAGAGGTTTGGATTTGTTCTGGGCTACAATGTAGAAAAGGTGCATTTTAATCAGAGAATTTACATGGTCAAATTAGACTTTTTAGAATTGCAACTAGGACAGCAGGGTGAAATATATTGGAACAGAGAGAAATTGGCAGCCAGAAAAGCAGTTAAAAGATGATTTTTAATTTTTTTTAATTTTTTAACTTTTTACTTTGAAATATGTTCAACTTATAGGACAGTCACAAAAATAATATAAACCATAATAGAGGAGTCCAGCATAATCCTACCCCACCAGATGCCCAGATCTACTCATTTTAACTTTTTGCCACAATTACCATAAAATTCTATCTATCCATCTATCTACTGACAATCCATTTCATGAACACTTGAGTGTATGTTGTATACATTGTTCCCCTTGAACACTTAATAATGCCATGTACATTTCCTAAGAACACGGATATTCACTTATATAACCACCTTAAGTGCTCATTACTCCGACTAATGAGCAATTGTATTGTATCCTAGTCTTGAACACTAACTTTAGTAAACATGTGGTCACTGGCCTCTTTAATGATTATACTAGAGGCCCAATGTCCTCATACTATATGAAATGCCTTTGTTCTGAAATCATATATATTTTTTGTGTTCTTTTTTTCATTAAAATATATTCACATTCCATATAATCGTCCAAAATATAAATCAGTGGTTCACAGTATCGTCATATAATTGTGCATTCATCATCATCATCAATTTTTAAACATTTTCATTACTCCAAAAACAATAAAAATAAAAGTAAAAAAGAATGTCTAAAATATCCCATACTCCCAAAGCCCTCTTTTATTTATTTGTCTTTAATTTCTTACTCATCTGTCCATATACTGGATAAAGGGAGAGTTAGTCACAAGGTTTTCACAATCATATGGTCACACTCTAGAGGTTATATAGTTATACAGTCATCTTCAAGAAGCAAGGCTACTGGATTACAGTTAAAGTTTCAAGTATTTCTTTCTAGTTATTCTAATACACTAGAAATTAAAAAGAACTATCTATATAATGCATATAAATAACTGCCAGAATGACCTCTCAACTCTATTTTAAATCTCTCAGTCACTGAAACTTTATTTGTCTCATTCCTCTTCCTCTTTTGGTCAAGAATTATTCTTCACTCCTATGACGCTAGAGCCAGGCTCATCCCCAGGACTCATGTCCCACATTGCCAGGGAGATTTACATTCCTGGGAGTCATGTCCCATGCAGGGGGAGGGCAATGAGTTCACCTGCAGAATTTTCTTAGAGAAAGAGGCCACATCTGAGCAACAAAAGAGGTGCTCTGGGGGAACGTCTTAGGCCTAATTATAAGTAGTCTTAGCTTCTTCTTTGCAGGAAAAAGTTTTATGAGGGCAATCCCAAGATCAAGGGCTTGGCCTATTAAGTTGGTAGTGCCCAATGTTTGCAAGAATATCAGATCTTCTCCAAGTGGGGAAGTTAAACATTTTTCACCTTTCTTCCTAGTCCTTCAAGGGGATTTTCCTAAAATGTTTTTATTTTCTGCCCAGGTTACCCTGGGATATATTGGGGCACCATACCAGCCTGTACAAACCAAAAAAAAAAAAAAAAAATTCTCATTCCCTATTCAAGTTTCCATGTAATTAGAGTGTTCAAATTAACTGATCATATAAGTTAAATTAGATAGTGTGCTACAGAAAATATAAATTTTGCAACCAATAAAAACATCTTCCTTTGGACTCAAATCGAAGTTGAAATTTTAAATATAGTCAATATTATCTTTTACTCATTAGTCTGATTTACCTTAGTTCTAGCCAAATAGGCTTCATTTATATCTCTAATTGAAGTTTGATCCCTTTTTCAGCTTTTTAAACCATTGCTGCATGGGGTGATGTTGACTTTCAAACCTGCAGAACTCTAACTCTGAGTCTCAGGTGTCACACAGATACCTGAAGTTCCAGAGAATGGCCAGGTTATACCAAAGAGCTCAGCGTCTCAGAATTTAGAAATAACTGTTACAACTCAGGAAAAGACATGACTTCTGTAGGATTTCACAATCTAGGAACCTTCCTGATAACCTATGCTCCCAGATTCAAGTCTCAGAGTTTGAACATTATAATTAGTCCACATTAGTATTAAGATATCTGTCTTTTTGTTTCTGGCTTATTTCACTCAACATACTGTCCTCACTGTTTACCTAGTTGTATGCCTCACAACTTCTTTCCTTCTTGCAGCTGCTCAATATTCTGTTGTATATATACAGCTAACAATTCATCCTTCTGTTCGTCAGGTGATGTATCCTTAGGCCATCTCCATCCATTGCAAATCATGAACACTGCTACCATAAACACCACTGTGCAAATGTCCACTCATGTCCCTGCTTTCAGTTCTTCCAAGTATAAACCTAATAATGGGGTCTCAGGATCATATAGCAACTCTACACTTAGCCTCCTGTGGAGCCACCGCACTGTCTTCCAAAGGGGCTGCACCATTCGACTTCCCTACCAGAAACGAATAGGTACATCTCTCTCTCCACATTTTCTCCAGCACTTGTATCTTTCTGTTTATTTTTTTAAATACTTTTATTTGCACCATGGAATCCATCCTAAGTGAACAATCAATGGTTCCCAGTATAATCACATAGTCATGCATTCACCACTACAAAATTTATACGAGGACATTTCCATTGCTTCTGCAAAGAAAAAAAAAAAGAGGGAAAAAATGAAGAATAACAAATAAAAAAATAAAATAAAAAGGAGAGACAACAACAGCACCAAGAATCCCATACCACTCTCTATATCCCCCTCTTATTGACATTTAGCTTTGGTATATTGCTTTGTTACATTTAATGGAAGCATATTACAATGCTACTGTTAGCTATAGACCCTAGCTTGCATTGATTGTATTTTTCCATAAACTCTCCCATTTTCGACACCTTGCAATATTGACATTCATTGGTCCTCTCCCATGTAAAAACACTCTTATATTTGTACATTTAATCACCATCATTGTCCACTCTAGGTCTTGCTAAGTTTAACAGTCCCAGTCTTTGTCTTATAATTTTTGTTCTGGTATCATACATGTCCTCAGCCTTCCTCCTTCAACCATACTCACAGCCAGCCTTGTTCAGTGTACTTACACTATTGTGCTAACATCACACAGTATTGTGCTTTCCATTTCTAGGTCTTTACAGTCAATCCTGTTGAACATTCTGTACTCCTTCAGCTCCAATGCCCAATCATTATCTTTCTATCTCCTGTTAGCCTGTGTTTTCAATTTTAATTATCAAAGTTTGCTTATCAATGCTATTTCATATTAGTGATGTTATACATATCTGTCCTTTTGTTTCTGGCTAATTTCACTCAACATAATGTCCTCAAGGTTCATCCATGTTGGTGCATGTGTCATGACTTTATTCTGATATGTCATATCTTATTTTTTCTCTCTTTTTACCATGACTGATAGTCTTCATTTCTACACTCTTCTCCTTACCTCTCTCTCCTGTCTTTTCCTATCTGCCTGTAATGCTCCCTTTAATATTTCTTGCAGAGCAGGGGCTCTTGTTTACAAATACTCTCAGTGTTCATTTGTCTGAAAATATTTTAAACTCTCCCTCCCTCATTTTGAAGGACAATTTTCCTGGGTATGGGTTCTTGGTTGACAATTTTGCTCTTTCTGTACCTTAAATATATCAGATATGCCTCCTTACATTCATGGTTTTGTTGAGAAATATGCACATGTTCTTATTGAACTTCCCTTCTATGTGATGGATTGCTTTTCTCTTGCCACTTTCAGAATTCTCTCTTGGTACTTGACATTAGACATTCTGATTAATTAGGTTCTTGGAGTAAGTCTATTCAGATCTATATTGTTTGGGGTATGCTGCGCTTCTTGGATTTGTAATTTTGTTTTTCATAAGAGATGGGAAATTTTCAGTGATTATTCCCCCCATTATTTTTCAGACCCTTTTCCCTTCTCTTCTCCTTCTAGGATACCATAATATATATATTTGTGTGCTTCACATTGTCATTCAGTTCCCTGAGACTTTGCTCACTTTTTCCAGTCTTTTTCCTATCCGTTCTTTTGTGTGTAGGATTTCAGGTGTCCTGTCCTTCAAGTTTATCTGTAACTCCATAGTTTTAAAGCTCTAAAGCCTATTCAGTAATGCATTTTATTCACAATACTAACCAGTGCTCGAGAATTTAATCAGGTGATTTCATTAATCTTATAGGAGAAAGTTTCCTTGTCTATAGTTTACAGTTGCGATATGCATTCAGATGCATGCTATCAAAAAAGAAAAAGAGAATAAATCCTAGATATTTTCAGCTTTTTATGTCTTTGGAAATCTTACTTCATGCTGGGAAAGGCTAAATTAATCAAAGGGAAAGTAGTTTATGGTTATGGATTGGAGAATTTTGAACCTACCAGGGCTAGTCTGGTTCTACCAGTTAGAAGACTTGTTGTGTACTGCATTTATTCATCTGAAACAACCATCTATAGTCAGTAGGCATTTCTTTTTAGTTTGGGAATGGAGGATGGATGTTGCTTCCCTTTAGATTAGTCCTCATGAGATAAGATGAAAGCTTAATCTCTTTCAAAGTGCATTTTACTACTGCTCTGTTTTTTAAATATGATCTATATGCCTTAAGCTTTATTTGGATGTTAAGTCAAGCAGTTATTTAAGCAGTACATCATATGCCAAGATGCTAGCACTGACTAGATGCATCTGGAATTTCCCTGATAGTAGTTGACAGTTATCAAAAATCCACTAGAAAAATAATTTTGGATATCTGAAGGTATCATAGAAAGAAATGCCAAAACCTTTATGGCTCAGCCTTTCTTTAGAACAGCTTAACTTCTTATTGTGACATATGATTTGTTCTGTTGCAAGTATGTCAAATGGAGAGGTAATTAAAGAAGACATTACCAGGTATTCAAGTGTTGGGAAAAATGTTTACTTCTTTGAGCTGAGCTTAATACTTCACTATTACCAACTCCAATTCCATTTTCTACTCTAGAAAAATGAAGTGAAGAAAGTGTTCTAAAATGTTAACTGAAGTTTTAAGTGTTTAAGTTAAAAGTGATAAAGTTTGGATTGGAATCAATCTTTTCAGTCTGAATTCCAATATTCTACTACAAGAATAACCACAGACAATCATTAGTGCATGTAAATATAAACTAAATCTCTAATGGTTGATTAGACAGTTCCAATTGACTAAATTGACACAAAAATTCCCTCAAGACCAAACAGTAATTTTTTCAAAGTGTTATGTACTTTCTTCAGTTGACCCTTTGACTCATAATCCTTTGAGTAAATCCTTTGACTCAAAACTAACTTTGGCAGCCTATTGACTTGTTCTATGTATTCCTGCTTTGGGATTCTGCTTCTCTGTAAAATGCCAATATAACTCACTTATAAGGGTCCCCGAAGTACAGCTTATGGTCTGCAAATGCACTTAAATGGTAAGAAGAAAGAAAAAATCACTACAAATATTGCTTATAAGGAAAACAACACACCAGAATAAGCAAAGAATAAGGGTTTATAAAGATGTGATATAAAAACCTTATAAAACAGATGAACTACATTATAAAAAATAATGTTCTCCCCAGTGTTATGGCAGAGGTGAAAATTATATGTTAATAATACTAATTTTAAATGTTAAGGCTACTAATTTTTGCTAAGACTACATTACATACAAATTATGAACAACCATTTGATCCATATTTGTGGTTATAAAAGTTAAGGAAGGGCGAGACACAAAGAGATTAGTTTGCTAGCTACTGAAATTCAATATACAAGAAACAGAATGGCTTTTAAAAAAGAGAATTTAGTAAGTTGCTAGTTTACAGTCCTGAGGCTGAGAAAATGTCCTAGGTAAAGCAAGTCTATAAAAATGTCCATACTAAGGCACCAACAAGAGGTTACCTTCACTCAAGAAAGTCTGATGAAGTTCAGGGTTTCTCTCTCAATTGGAAAGGCACATGGTGAACATGGCAACATCTTCTAGCTCCTCGTCAGGTCTGTTGCTTCACAAAGCTCCCGCAGGGGATTCTCCTTCATCTC
>NC_135328.1:21947633-22026693 GCF_023851605.1 Tamandua tetradactyla | reverse complement strand
CATTTAAAGATACACAAATTGTCCCTGATAAGTTGTAAAAGAAAAATAATGTTGTAAAAAGTTGCGCCTTTTTAAAAAAGAAATTATATAAATATATACCTTTTGAACAAAGAAATGATATATAACATACATGTAATAGAAAACAATTCCAGAAATGTATACATGTCAATGTGGACAGTGGTTATAACTGTGTAATGATGTTATGGTTATTTTATTGTCTTTTTTTGTATGCATTTTCAGTAGTGAACCATGGAAGAAAAAAGTTTTTAAAAAAGGATGTGGTCAAAACTTCTCTTTTTATGAAGTTGCAAAGCCAATAAAAATTTGAAACAAACTATGTTATGACCTACACATGCAGAAGAAAGCGTGGGTGTGTTTGCCAGAATTTGAATGGGTATCTGTAAATAATGTGTCACTTTATAAATCCTTTGAAATTGAAGAAGTTTAAAATCTCAAACTTTGAGCCTTGGCTCAGTGCACAGTTTCTGCATTTCTAAATGTTACTTTAGTGTTAGACTGGAGTGGTTTATTCTGAACTATGTCTGGATTTCTCCTAGTTTTTGGAAGGAATACCCCATTCAAAGCCTGGAATCACAAGTACCAGCATAAACATGCATCCAATGTTTAAATGCACAGATGAACTTAGTTAATTTAGCCAGTGAAGTTGACTTTTTTTTTAATGATATGTAAGTCAATTGGAGCTAAATTGTTTCTAATTCCATTTTAATGTTTCTAGTAAAATTTAGACTACCAATAAATTTAAGGCAGTATAATTATAATAAGCTAAGATTACAAGGAAATTTTATTTTACATAAAATACATATTTATGACCACTTAATGATCAAGGTGTAGATTTCTAATGAATAAAATAAATAAATATATACCACCCTGTAGAGCTTCTTTTGTTTTAAGAAATTCAGTGGTGCATCAGGAACCTAACTTTTTTGGATTTTTTACAGGTATAATTTGTCAATTGAAAAATCAAAAAGAAGGATAAGCATTTAAGTTAGGCATTACTTGGGATACAATTTAGACCACATGAAATTTTAATTGGAAGACTTCCTTTGCTTTAGAATTCACTTGCAATGCGATATTCCAAATATAGGATTTATAACTGGTTATTATTTTTTTCCTTCTGCTTTCAGAGGTGATATATATGGTTAATGGTTCTCTTTGACAATTTGTGATGATAATCACCATGGATTTTTAAACTGGGAAAAGAAGAGTGGTACTGTTTTACTAATTAATACATTATATATTGTAAATTGGAAAAAAGGGGGAGTCAGGCAGTGTCAAACCAATGAGGTTAATCTATGATGAGAACAGGATAAAATGGTTATTTTTTTAATTAAAGTGATTGTTTGGAAAAGCATTTAAGTGGACATTGGTAGGAAGTGGTGTAATATGGACAAGGAATACTCAGGTTTTGGAATGACAGAGACCTATACTAAAATTTCAGCTTTACCATTTATTATGTATATTCTTGAGCAGAGAACTTAACCAGTTTGATTCTTGTTGTCTTCATCTGTACAAAGGATGATAATACCTACTTTAGGAGTAGTAAGCATAAGTTTACTTTCCAGGAACCTATAACCTCCAGATGATTCCTAGGCCAGATAAGCTCTGAAACCTAGAGCTTCTCCAAGAACATCAACTAGTTCCATCTTCCTATCCTATAGTATCAATATGAAAAAGTTATAATGGGCATAGCCCTAATATTTCTAAAGATTGGAAGAAGGTTCAAAGGAGAAGGAGGTGTTGTAACAGAGAAGATAGGATTTAACAGATAAGTATGGCTAGAAGGAAAAGCCTGATATTATGGAACTGAAACCCACACCGAACTTTGAAATCTGTTCTATAACTACTTGTTAAAATGTACTTTGAAATTTATTGTTTTTCCTATATATGTTATATTTCACAATAAAAAAACATTAAATTTTTTTAAAGGAAACAAAACTTTAAAGTGCCCACTAGAGAATATTAAATAAGTATGAACCAAAAAATTGTTAGTTATCCACTTTACCCATTTCATATGGACAAGTAGGGCATCAGCAGTTATTCGTCTGTGTGCATCTATGGAATCAGAATTAAGGATTATGTCCCTGTAACATCCAACTGACATTATTACAAAATTAAAATTAATTCCTTAATAAAAGTATGTGACAATTTGGTACAACTCATAGATTGTTTCTGCCCATGATGTTACATGTGTTGGCCAGGCATCTCAAGAGCTATTGATAGCTTTATTTCAATAATTAATTTTTTATGTTTTCATTGCTTTGTGATAGTATTCTAAAATAATTTCAACAATACTGATTTCAATAGCTATCATCAAACACTTGAAACTGCACCTTCCCTATTTGATTCTCTATTTTGATTCTTCCCTCAGGTGGCTAGCTATTTCTTGAAGTATTTTTAGTTTTGCAGAAAGGCAGTGTGGGTGATACTTTTTTAAAAATCTGCATAACTGAGAGTGATGGCTGCTTGTTTTCGATAATTAATGCTTTGACTGAACATAGACGTCATCTGTCATAACTTTTTCCTGTGTAGATTCTATTCAAACTTCTGACATAGAATACTGTGGAGGAGATATCAGAGGCTAAATTTTGTCCATTGTAAGGCATTTTTCCCTTACAAAACGCTTATGATATTCTTCATTTATAGTTTCCATTTTAAAATGGGACACGAATTAATCTAGAGGTTGTTCTCTTTTCATTTAGCATTAAGTACTTTGTGAGACCTTTTGAGCTCAAGTCTTTCTTTACCTAAGGAAAATATTCTTCCCTTACATCTCTATTGTTTCTGGCCCATTTGTTTTGAACTCTTCTTCATGAACTAATTACTGTGTATTAGAACTCCTTTAGCAGACCTCCATGTAATCATTTCAATTATCTTATTTATTTTTCTTTCTTTGTCCTTTTCTTCCATAACTGAAAGAGTATCTTGCATCATTTTCTTCAATATTGATTTGATATTTCAAACTGACCTTAACTGCTTCTAATGTAAATTTTAATACTATTTGCTTTTTAGTCTGACTATAAACTTTTTTATCTCAGCCAGTTTCCTTTCATTTGTCTCTCAGTCAGTACTATTTTATGTCTGGCTCTTGTTTCCTTTCATCATATATCATTTTTCTGGTTTCATAAAGTTTATCTTAGTTCATAAAAATCAAGAGAAAAAGAAAAACTTAATACCTAATGTTAGGCATTTATTGTTTTCAAAAGTTTTAAAAGTATATTTTCCTCTGCATTTGTAGCATTTTGTTATTTATATTTCATACTGCACAATCCTTTCATCGTCAATATTCTGTTAGTATTGTGTTTGTTTTCTTGTTAGTTTGTTCACTCTTCTTTGAATGACCAGAGTTGTGTAAGGCTCTGTGTGTACATAGGTGGGGACCAATTTCTTGGACTCCCTCACCATCACTTCCTTTGCTGTTAGACTCTTCCTCTATTATCTTCAGATGAATACTAAGAGAGTGCTATGCATATGTATGAAAAGCTCAGACTGGGCAGATTTGGAAACAAAATAGTGTCGAGTGTAGTTCACAAAGGAGAATTTCATATCGTCCACTGGGCTTCTACCAAGTTGAATCAACTTTCTTTTCCTAAATTCCTTTTTGCCCCAGCATCAACTATGGTTGATGCAAACTACGGTTGTTCCCATAGTTGTTCTTAATGAGGTTATGTTCATAAACACTATTTTTAAAACATGAAATATACTAAAATAATAGTATGGATGAATTATTTGAACACATAAACCCTCATAATAATATCACTATCCCATAAATTATTTTATTCTTGCATGTTGTCTTCCAAACCTTGAATGAACTTTTTACAAATTCTGCATAGTAAACAAAATAAATAAGCAAACATGGTATTTTCCTGAAAGCAAACATATTAGGAAAAAAATTAGGTTTCTGCTTTGACCAACATTACCTCTGTAAGACAGCTGGGACCTAGGGGGTGCCGTCTCCCTTCAGAATGTAATTCTCCTTTCTGTCCAGGGGAGCAAGGCAGATCAGTGGATCATGGCCAAGTCACTTCAACATTGTTTAAACTGTGTTCCATCTAGTTTTGAAGCACTATAGAAACTATTCAGTTTTTCATTTGCTCTTATTGTTGGAATGTGAATAGATAGATATATGAGAAGCAGCAGAAAACCCACACTTACAAAATGTCACCTTGAATTCTTTTGTAAAAATAATTTAATGGCATCAGAGACAAGCTAATGTTATATGTTTACACTGAGTGATTGACATCAACAATGAGAGAAAAGTAAGTGTGAACCAAAGCCATGTCATCCAAAACAAGGAATGAAGCACTTACGTATTTAATTGCGTAAGTAGTAGAGTGCATGATGGGATTTTCCATTCAAAGCCAATTACATGGGAAGGTCTCATCCATACCTCCTAGATCAAAAAGAAACTTGCCCAAATAAAGCCTTGGAACAGTATGATACTGATGTGACAATGTAAATACGGAAATGGGAACTGGTAATATAAATTAGAAAAATGTAATCGTTAAAATTGTTGAAATTTACATCAAATATTCCACCCTTTGAATTAAAACTCCAATGGTCCCAAAGAAGGCAAGAACTTTTTGGAATCCAACTTAATGATTTCTACTACATTTTGAGACTTAGACACTGTACCCATTAAATGTACAGGAACCATATTCAAGTAATGTCTTACTTTCTCCTTATATGGACCATTACCTCTTTGTAGAAGAGTCACAAAAAATTCCAGACTGCAGAGCTACAGGAACTAGAAATATATAGTTGAAGGTGAATACATTTTGGAAGTGTTTAGTTCAGTGGACAATCACCATAAATTTGTGTAGAGATAGGAAGTGCACTAAAGATTATGTAATATTTAGTTCACTTCACTCTTCACTTTTCATAGAAGAATCTATAAAATGCATCAGATTCTCTAAAATAGCTTTAAAAAGCATTCTTAATAAACTAAGAATCAATATTAAAGCCCATATCAGGCACGAGTTTTCTATTTTGTTTTTTGCATGCCATTATATAGGATAATTGGAATGTCTTAGTCCCCCTTTTGTATCTTCTTGAGATTTAATAACTTTCCTGATTTGAATAAAAAACAATATATATTCCAATTATGAAAAATGAAGAAATAAAGTTGAGAATAGCCTGAGATGAAGGCACAAATGAAAAAGGAAGCAACAGAAAGATATCAATATTTTAATATCAGATTTAAAAGGTACAGTGGTGGAGATACTGTGTAAGAGGGGGAGAAGTCATATAAAAATTGAGAAGATAAAAAAATCAAATAAATAAGACAAGGTGTATGTGTGAGTGCATGCATACCCATGGAAATTCAATCTGAAAATTATATGTTTTGTCAAGAAAGAAGCCAAAACAATGGTGTTGATGGTTTGTTAAATTGCTGGAATGCAATATACCAGAAACGGTTTGGCTTTTCAATGGGAATTTATTAAATTACAAGTTACAATTCTATGGCCATGGAAATGCCAAAATTGAAGCATCAATAAAAGAATGCCTTCACTGAAGAAAGGCTTATGGTCTCTGGGTTTCCTCTGTCTCATAGAAAGGCATCTGATGGTCCTTTGCTCCTGGGTTCCATTGGTTTTAGGTTCCATATCTTTGCTTCTTCTCTGGAGACACATCTCTGAGCTCTCTGTGTCTTGTGCATCTTCTCTTAGTGTTTCCAGGGCATTTCTCTCCCTCTCTGCATCCTTCACTTGGTTTCATCTCTCTGTTCTCTGTGCTTTTACTGTCTTTTAGTCTCTCACAAAGGAGTCCAATAAAGGATAAAAATCCACCTTGAAATGGATGGGTCACATCACAATGGAAAAAACCGAAGCAAAAATTCCCACCCCCAATAGGTCTGCACCCACAGGGATGGGTTGAAAAAACATAGGGTGCTCACTATGGCAGCACATGTACTAAAATTGGAATGACACAGAGAAGATTAGCATGGCCCCTGTACGAGGATGACATGCAAATTTGTGAAGCATTCCATATTTGTAAGCACTGTAAAGGAATTGTTTCAAGGTAACTGTCACTTTTTAGGGGTTGAAAAAATTCTTTTTGCTATAGACAGAAAAAGAATTAGATTAAAAACCTGTTGGTTACCTATTGTTATTTACTTTAAAATGCTTTCCTTTTAAAGATGTTGCTAAAGGCAAATATAACTGCTACTTGTTTTAATAACAAGAGGCTTTAATCTTGATTAACTCAGTGAGGATGTATGAAAAGGCTAAGATTATGAATAAGGTCAGGAAAGTAAAAATTTATATACTCAACAAAAAACATATCCATGCATTTCAAACCTGTATTTTTGTAAAGGAGGTCAGTGAATTTCAAGAATTATATAAACTTTTCCATTAAAATTTAGGAAGCTGCACTGCCCTCACCCCTAAGTGGGACATGATTCCAGGGGTGTAAATCTCCCTGGCAACATGGGACCTGACTCCCAGGATGAGCCAGGACCCAGCATCATGGGCTTGAGAATGCCTTCTTGGCCAAAAAGAGAGAAAAGAAGAGAGAAATGAGACAAAATAAAGCCTTAGTGGCTGAGAGATTTCAAACAGAATAGAGAGGTTACCCTGGAGATTATTCTTATGCATTATTTAGATATCCTTTTTCAGTTCATGGTATATTGGAGTGGCTGGAGGGAAGTACCTGAAAGTGTTGAACTGTGTTCCAGTAGCCTTGATTCTTGAAGAAAACTGTATAGCCATACAGTTTTTACAATGTAACTGTGTGATTGTGAAAACTTAGCATCTGATGCTCCTTTTATCTGGGGTATGAACAGATGAGTTAAAAAAAAAAAAAGGATAAAAATAAATAAATAATAGGGTGAGATAAAGAGTAAAAACTGGGTAGATTGAAATACTGTGGGTCAATGAGAGGGAGGGGTAAGGAGTATTGGATGTATGAGTTTTTTTTATTATTTCTTTTTCTGAAGTGATGCAAATGTTCTAAAAATGATCATGGTGAAGAATACACAACTATTTGACCCATTGATTGAATAATATAATTGGGCTGTATGTGTATGTGTATTTCTCAATAAAAATATTTTTTAAAAAGAGCAAAAAAAAAATTAGGGAGCTGAATAATACCATCCAGAATAATGAATAGTGTGTTTATGAACACATATTTCTTGCTATATTGCTATAATAAAGCCATGTTCTACCCTCATCAATATTTTATACCATATTGCCCTGTCCACCCAGTTGCTGCCTAAAATAATTAGATCTGACCAAATTCTCCTAAAATAAAGAAACAGGAGTATTTTTGTTTGCATGCTAACTATGGAATTAGTCTGTATTTTAAATATGCTGATTATTTTGCCTGTGTAAGAGGAAAAAACACAGGCTTTTCTGGGGTACATAACAGATTCAAACCAGCAGTGTTCTAGCTTACTAGCTGCTGGAATGTAATATACCAGAAACAGAATGGCTTTTAAAAAGGGGAATTTAATTGGTTGCTAGTTTACAGTTCTAAGGTCGAGAAAATGTCCCAATTAAAACAAGTCTATAGAAATGTCCAATCTAAGGCATCCAAGGAAAGATACCTTGGTTCAAGAAGGCCGATGAAGTTCAGGGTTTCTCTTCAGCTGGAAGGGCACATGGTGAGCACAGTGTCATCTGCTAGCTTTCTCTCCTGTCTTCCAGTTTCATGAATCTCCCCAGGAAGCGTTTTCCTTCTTCATCTCCAAAGGTCACTGGCTCGTGGACTCTGCTTTGTGGTGCTGCAGCATTCTCTGCACTCTCCAAATCTCTTTCTCCAAAATATTTCTTCTTTTATAGGACTCCAAAAACTTCTCAAGACCCACCCAAACGGATGGAGACATGTCGTCACCTAATCCAGTTTAAAAACCACTTGATTAAATCACATATCCAGGGATATGATCTGATTACAGTTTCGAACATATTGAATAGGGATTTTCTACCTTTATAAAATGGGATTTTGATTAAAACATGGCTTTTTTAGGGTACATACATCCTTTCAAACCATCACAAACACAAATGGGAATACACATAATAATTAAATGCTGAGTCCAGCTCGAACAACTGTCCAAACAGGGTCAGAAGGGGCAGCAGGAGATTGAGATAAAACACAACACCGAGTTAAGAGAAAGTGGGGCTAGGTGGTTCACTGCCTGAGGGCAACAACCCCGAGAAGCCAGCGCAAGTTTATTTTACACTGTTTAACAATAGAATTCTAGATAAGGCAGTGCAGTACATGAGAATGTGCTTGAGGTAACGAACAGGGAGACAGAATTTTCTTGAGAACAGAGTGAACATTAATTAGCCTGCTCAAAACTGCAGAGGCAGAACTTTCCCACAGTAAGGCCGGATTAGATAAGGCTCAGCCCAGGCTGAACCTCACTCCACAGGAGACCAGGGGGCCATGCCTCCAAGGTTATTTTGACATGGCTTTGCCAGCAGTCAGAGGCCTGCTTCATGAGAAACCTGACCTGGGCCCCAACAATTAAACACACAAGAACAATATTTACTTGATTTGAGAAAAGCCATGGGTTGTCTTCTATGAATATTACTATGACTAAGACCGCATTGTGACAATGATGATGACTACTGCTATTACTGCTAATCCCAGTACTACTAGTAGTAATAGCCAACACTTACTTAGCACTTAGAGTTTGCAAGGAATTTTCATACATACTTATTCTAACTCATGTAATCCATAAAATCTCATGAGGTAGACATAGTCACAATTAGTACATTACAGATGAGGTAATGAAAACACTGGAAGGTTTTATGTAATTTGCCCAAATTCACTGTGGTAGGAAGAAGAATGGGCTGCCAAATATGTTCACACTGAGTCACTGGAAGCTGTGAATACATTACCTGCATGTGAAAGGGACAATGCAGACGTGATTAAATTACAGATCAAATCTAGAGAGGGGAGGATTATGCTGGATTATCCAGGGGGCTCAGTGTAATCACAAACATCCTTAAAAGAAGGAAGCAGTAGAGTTAGAGTCAGAAGAGGAGATGAGATAACAGAAGCAGAGGTTGGAGTGATGAGGTTTGAAGATGGAAGAATGGTCCAGAGCCAAGGAGTGCAGGTGGCCTCTCAAAGCTGGGAAAGACAAGGAAACCCAGTGCTGCTCAAACCTTGATTTCAGCCCTATAAAACATGCCTCAAATCTCTGACTTCCAGAGCTGTAGAAATTAATTTTTGTGTTGTTTTAAGCCACTAAATTTGTGGTAGCTGGTTACAGCAGCAATAGGAAACTAAACGAGTCATATATAAGTGAGTGGTGGAATTAGGATTTGAACTCATGCTACAAGTTCCAGAAAACTTTTATTAAAAAAAAAAGGACCCAAACCTTATACATTTGGGTAGATATGTATGCACATTTAGTACACATTTTACAGTATATAATAAAATGTTATTGAATAAGACCTAATCTTAATATATTATATAATTAAATATTATTATAGTACTATTTATAAATATTACTATATGAAACATTTTAAGGTAGAAGAAAAATATAAAATCCTTTAACACATTGGTTATATACAAAGAAAAAACATCATACTGGCCTAGAAGTTATTTGAACTGTGATATTATAAGGAAAATATTCAATTTCAAATCAGAAGACCTAAATGTTAGTTCCAGTTTTGGGGGAGGTTGCAGCAAACTCAAATTTCCAACCTTCAATAGTATGCCATTCATTCTTTCTCTCTGTCTTTCTCCTTTTCTCTCTCTGCCTTTGGAACACCTTACATTAATTAGAATTCCAAATCCATTATCATCATTGGCCTATACATGGCCACAGTTTTTATTCAGATAATTGGGTATTTATTTAGTTATAGTTAATAATATAATAAGCATCCAAGAAGGTACCACTGAAAATGGAAGCTAAGACCTTGATGATAAACCACA
The DNA here is from genome assembly GCF_023851605.1 of Tamandua tetradactyla. Taxonomy (NCBI): domain Eukaryota; kingdom Metazoa; phylum Chordata; class Mammalia; order Pilosa; family Myrmecophagidae; genus Tamandua; species Tamandua tetradactyla. The sequence goes on along the minus strand of NC_135328.1, from coordinate 22,016,787 downwards.
TCTTGTCCCTCTCATGTGTATATCCTATTCCCTTGCTTCCCTCTATGTAGTTCACTGTCACCCATTCATCATGGTCCTCATATTTTTCCTTTATTTTGTATTTAGTTATATTATCTAGTTATATTCTTAAAAAGTAAAAGTAGTGTTTTTATTATTTTATTTTATTTATTTATTTATTTTGCATGGGCAGGCACCAGGAATCAAACTCAGGTCTCCAGCATGACAGGCGGGGACTCTGCCTGCTGAGCCATTGTGGCCCGGCCAAGAAGTAGTGTTTTTAAGGACCTTACATCTTATTCTGTTTTTCACTTTTATTCCTGTCATCCATATTGCTGTGTTGCTGTGGCTCACTCATTCTCACTGCTCTATGATATTTCATTGTGAGATCCTGTCACAATCTATTCATTTGGTGTCTTCTTGACAGACATTTGGGTATTTTTAATAGATCATGACTACAACTGATTATTAATCAAACACTAGAACTCACGTAGCACTTGCTATGTGCAAAGCACTGTCGTCAGCATGTAACATCTAACAATTCACTTAATTCTTACACAAATATTTGATCCTTGAGGCTGATTAATCAAGAAATAGGTATCAACAAGTTATTTAGATGTATGAGACCAGCCACCAGGAAGACTAAAACAGAAATCACCTAGGAATTACTCTGGAGTAAGAATGTGGGTAGAGGGGGAGAGAGAGGGAAAATTATTCTATTATTTTATAGATAATATAGTAAATTTTGAATTTCTTGTACCATGATCATGCATTTTTCTTATAATTTAGCATAAATAAAATAATTCTTAAAACTTAAACAATGTAACTCTATTTCCATGTATAGTTCTAAACTACCAACATTAAAGTATTTGTCAGGGTTCTAGAGAAACGAACCCGTAGGAGATATCTATAAATATGAGATCTATAAAAGTGTCTCACACAACCGTGGGAATGCAAGAATCCAAAATCCATGGGGCAGGCTGTGAAGCTGGCAACTCTGATGAAGGGTCTCAGCAAACTCCACAGCCAGGAGAGGATCGCTGGTTGAAGAAGTGAGAATTCTCTCCTCTCCCTTAAAATTCTTCAACTGATAGGCTCAAACCCAGCTGATTGGATGATCTCATTTGTGGGATACATGCTCTTAGTTGATTGTAGGTATAATTAGCCATGGCTGCAATCAACTGACTGATGATTTCATAAACCAGCCTTCTGGTTTATCAACCAGCCATGAAATATCCTTGCCGTAATGGTTAGGCAAGTGCTTGCCTGACTAGACAACTGAGTACCATCACCTGGCCAAGGTGACATCAAAACCTAACGTCACAATCCACACCTTGTCAACTTGGCAGCTATACACATTACCTTTGAAACATGCTTAATTTCTAAATAGAACACAACAGACACACGTTTTGCCTAACAATATTCAACTGTCCTGCACACAAGCAGAAATGCATTAAATCTCTCCAGAATAGGGTACAAGTCATTAGGTAGTATTCACACTTAAATTTGATATCTTATAACTTAAATACTATAACATGAACAACACAACTTATGTTATATGATAAGGAGAAAATTACTTTTTTGCTTTATGTGCAAATACAAATATACTCGTACAAAACAAGGAGAAAATATTCTTATCATCGCAGTCCTTGTTTCTGTAACTGGTCACATGGTCGTAATTCATATTTATCACTACGTTCTTCCACTGTCCATTTCATGTTCCCTTCCCCTCAGCGAGCACTTCAGCTGGCCATAGTTCTTTGCCTGGTGGGGTGAACCAAACCTTCATTCCTGAAGTTTCTGGACCACTGTTAGTCCTTCCTGGATTGGGTTGTTGCAGTTTTTCATTGACTTTAATCACAGGGCATGGTAGTACTATGAGACACCCAAGGGGATCTCCTGTATTCCAAGAAAACTCTTCTTTACCTCCATTGTGTAGTTGCAGTCCTATTTCCCCTTGATAGTCAGGTTCATTCACCTCAGCCAATGCAGTAATCCCCTTCCTTGTCTATCAATTCAGAAGGACCAGAAGCCTAAAATGGTTAGGTGACAGCCTTAATTTGCAGTTCAATGGAATCAATGCTGTTTCTCCTGGTAGGAGCCCTCCTCCTTTTGGAAATAAGACTTATAACTCAACAGAGCTAAAGGTTCCAGGGACAGGAAGCAAACATTCTTCTGGTGGATCATTACGTGAGTCATGTCACTCCCATTTAAACCCCTTGAATCCTGAACCTGTGAATCCTGGCTATGGGAGAAATAGCACTACAGAGTAAACACTGATCCAGAGCAGACACAGACTCTTGGAGAACCCCATTCCTGCAAGATATTGCCACCTAGTTGGCACTGTAATTGGGTCTCCAAAAGGCCATTTCAGTGTTCTATCAACCCAGCTGCCTCTGGATGATAAGAACAAAGAATTCCATGAGCATGTACCCATTACTGCACTTCATTTTCTGTGAAGTGGTTTCTTTGATCAGAGGCAATGCTGTGTGGAATACCATGATAGTAGATAAGGCATTACATAAGTCCATAGATGGTAGTTTTAGCAGAAGCATTGCACACAGGGAAGGCAAACCCATATCCAGATTGTGTCTATACCTATTAGAAAAAATTGCTGCTCCTTTCATCCAAAACCAGTAGTCAATTTTGCCAGATTCTTTGCCACCTTAAAATAAGGATCATCTGCCTTCCAGTTTACAATAACACATGCATCATTTCTGTCTAAGACCTTATCAGAGGCATCTTTAGAGTCCACGTTTCTACCATCAATCTCTCTAAAGCATTCTAGGTCTTCTTTATCAAGCTCCATACAACCTTCCGGAATCTTCCCCCTTATCCATTTAAAAAGCCATTCCAACATGTTTGGAATTTGCAAACCACAGGAGCCCATTTTTCTGGTATGAAAATCTGTATTAATTTGCTAAAGTTGCCAGAATGCAATATATCAGAAATTAAATTGCTTTCAAAAGGGAAAATTTTTAAGTTGCAAGTTTATAGTCCCAAGACTGTGAAAATACCCAAATTAAGGTACTAACAAGAGGTGACTTTTACTTAAGAAAGGGTGATGTCATCAAGAACACCTGGGTCAGCTGGGAAGGCAAGTGGTTGGCATCTGCTGGTGCCTTGCTCCTGGGCTCCATTGGTTTCAGGGTGTTTTCAGCAGGGTATCCTCACTTGGCTTCTCTGGGGCTGGGTTCCATCTCTTGGCTTCCCATAGCTCTGTCCATGTTCTGACTTGCTTAGCATCTCATAGGAAGGCACCTGGCAACATCTGCTGGGCCCTGCATCTCCAAATGTATGGCTCTCTTGTTGGCTCTGTTGGCTCTGTTGCTTCTGTTCTCCAAGCCTCTGCATCTGAGGTTTTTTCAAAATGTCTGTTCTTTTTAAAGTACTCTAGTAAATTAATCAAAACTCACCTTGAATGTGTGTAGTCATATCTCCATCTAATCAAAAGAAAATACCTACAATTTGGTGTGCCACATCTCCATGGAGGTAAGCCAATCAAAGTTTCCCACCCTAAGCAATAGATCTGGCCCCACAAAATTAGATCAGGATTAAAACATGTTTTTTCTGGCGTACCCAATAGTTTCAAACTGGCACAACTACTATTGCTCCTTTCTAAGATTGTTTTATATGCATCTAGAATGTAAAACTTATATGTCATTTGGGTCACTTTTCTTTCTTAGAAATGGCAGATAAGAGAAGTTCAACATACAGTTTATCCTTTATTTTCCACTGAAAGCAATCAACATACTGATGCCATTTCCTCCTAAGCAATTCTGCTGATTTGGTATTCTGGATCATCCCACTCAGAAAGAAGTGGTAGACATAATAACAAAGTTCATTTTGAAACCTTTTAATGTGAGATACTATAAACATGCTGCAAGAAAATACCAATTGAACCAGTGTGCTTTTAGTACAAAGAGGCATTTGGACTAAAAATGGCAATTTGGGCAAGAACTGAAAAATTTATGAGCATGTTCTCAAGGAAAAGAAATGTAGAAACACAAAGGCTGTTAATTGCAGTTTCAGTGGAATCTGTCACAAATTGCACATGGTTGTAAGAGTCATTTGTACTAACACATTAATTCATTGTTTTTCACCCTGAAAGATTTAGTGTTAAGAAATTCTTCCACTTGTGGCAATTGCTATATTTGTTAACTTAATTTGCAACATGGCTTTTAATTTGAATGATCTGATAAGGCTCCCATGGATAAATTGGGGAACATCATTGACTTAAGTGGCCATACATTACCTGTGTTTACTTAGTTTTGTTTATTCTTTCAAACTTTTAATTTTCTTGTAGAGAAAAAAAATTAGTGATTCAAGTTGCTCATTAAAAAAAATAATAACTGAAAATATGAGTCCAAGCTTTCTTGGACTTGGGCTACAGTTCTCAAATTAATTCTAGATTTGGGAATGGAGAAGGAGCAGGACTTTGGGGGAAAAAATATATAGTTGGGGTTGAGAGGGGGAAATGCCCTGGAAAAATCCTGGCAAAGGACCTATAAGAGTATGTCAGTGATTAAAGGTCAAAAGGAAGTCTTGAGGAAATGTGAATATTAGGTTCACAGTCAGTAAGATGGAGCTAGTAGGTTGAAGGGGAGATAATAGCAGAAAAAAGGAGAGTAGCTGAGGTTATAGATAAAAGAATGAAAGGATACCTGGTCAGATTTCCCTTTAAGAGTTAAGTAGGGGCACAGCGCTATTGCAGATTAAGCACTTAATCCAGGCCAAATCTTATTCCCATCCTGGGTCACTGAGTTTGGTCTGTAATGGTGTGTAGTAATGATATTGGACAGAACAACAGGCAGCAAACATGTAGTAGGCTTTCATGGGGTGCCTGCAGTTGAAAAGTTAGTGAATTGACAATTTCACACCTAAATATCAAACTTCCAAAGTTAGCTATGGATGGTGTTATAACAGAAAAGAAATCCAAAGGCCCAAATAGTATCAGTAATGGTCCCTTTTCCACTGATTTTGCCTAAAATTGAAGGTACATGTTTGACCTCTTTTTGCAGTATTTCCCCCCAGTTCAGGAAAATTCTGTCTCTGATTATTGCTCCTGTTACACTCATCCTAAATTCTCCAGGCTTTATGGTAGGTCCTCACCACTATTTTTAAAATTTTCATCATATTGTTTTTCTCCTATTTGACTATTTCCGTTTATACTTTAGGAGAGCTTTACAATTTTATTCTCCAGAGTTCAGACTTGATTTGCCAACCTCTATTTTTCAGGCAAATCAGATTTATAATGGTTAAGAAGACAGGGTTTACAAATAGATCTCTTTTAATCCATTCCCAAACTTTATTCCAACTTCATTTCTTGATACTCTGTTTATAAATATTTTCAGTCCCCACATTCAATGTTCTATCACATTTCCATGCCTTGAACACATTCTTCCCTCTTCCCTGGAATAACAATGACTTTTGTTTCCAGTAAGGGTTCCTTCATCTCCTACTCTTATATCAGAACCTCCATGTCTTACGAAAAGACCACATAGAGGAAGATGGCTTTGTGGTTTGGTTACAGGTACCATAATGGACCTCCTGCAAGAATATCCATTCTCCTTCTTGTCCAAGAATTGTGAAACTGTCATCTGTCAGGCAGTTGGGATGAAGCTTTACTGGAGAGGAACATAAAGGTTAAGCACTAGTAAAAGTCCACTAAAGAAAATCCTCCTGCAAAAGATCCTTGCCTTTGTCAGGGAATGACGGTCCTCAATATACATTACACAAGCTGTATCTTCCTTAGTGTATAGTGCAATCTTTCTCAAACAGGAGTTTTGAAGATCCTTCAGAAGGTCTTAGGTTATATTCTCAGGTCTGCAACCCTGATAATATCTCAATATATTAAATGCTGTGCTTTTATTTTGATAAGTTACTATAAGTTATCGATAAGTTTCAAACTTATTTTGGTAAGTTTAAATATTAGTATATACCTGTTTGAAACTCACTACAATAAACAACTTGTACCTTAAACACACTGGTGATTTCACTGTTCGCAGTTATATTTGTATAACAATTTTATGTAGCATGAAGTAGGGGTATTTTTAATGTAATGGGCTATGGAATAAAATACAGAGGTGTTCTAAATATGCACCTGGTGTAATCCTGTAGATGATCAAGTAACATTAGAGCATATTATTACAAGGTCTTACAGTGGTTTATAAGTAAGAAAAGTGTTAGGAAAAATGAGTAATTACGTGGTTCACATTATCATGCTAAAATCAAAAGAGACTTCGGTGTAGTGGACAATATCCTAGTCTTACTCTAAACAGCATCTTCATTTTGCTTCACTGTCTAAATAGTTGAATAAATGTTGCTAAGTTAAACTCTGTTTGGGGGGTTGTTTGTCCTCATTTTGTATTTTTTGTTCTTTTATAGTTTTATGAGAATGAAAGTCAAAAAAGATAGCATGTCCAAGGTAATGCTCATACATATTTAAAGTAAATCTTGTGTGAAAGCTTCTTTTTCCCCTTTAAATAGTTTTTACATTATTAAAGAATGTTTTAGAGATACTTGTGTATTTGAAAGATCATGAACCTTGGAATTAAAGAGACATCTTCAAATTCTGATTCTGCTGTATTTTAGGCGAAGTAAATTAACTTCTCTGAGTCTATGTTTTATCATCTATAAAATGAGAGTGATAATAGCAACTTTATTGAGTTGTTAAAATAAAATGATATCTTAGCCCAAATTATGTGCAGTCAGTGTATGATTGTTTTTTTCCTTTCCTTTCTCTCTTTATTCTGAGCTGACATTTTTGCAGCTAATTTTTTCTGTAGTAACAGACTAGCGGATAGCATGGGCCGTGGAGTAGCTCACGCTGCATTTTTGGTTCATTTAGCCCTGATGAAAATTATGTGAGGGAAGACACGGATGATATGGCTTAAAGTATTGGAATTATTTATAAAAGTAAATTACCCATATTTTCTCCAAAAAGCAGAGGTAATCAGAATGTGTTTTAAAACCTGCTTCCTTATGCTGAGCTGGAAGCAATCTCAGGATAAAGTCTTTTTCTTCCCCCATATTAAATTTTTTTTATTTCCTCTAGTTAATGTTTGACTTTCAGTCTTAACCAATTAGCACTATATAGCCTTTCATACCTAAATTAGTAAAGAGTTAAAAAAAAGTGTCTTTATTTTAATGCTGAAACATGCAAATATACAAACCTTTTAACTTTAGAACACAATAGCTTTGACAATGTATTTGCTTTACACACATACAAAAATAAAATAGGAAGTGATAGATGCACTATAGAACAGAGCAGATACTATCCATTATTTTAAAAATTCTTTGGGAGGAAAACATTTCCAGAATGAAATCTTTACTTATTTCACAATGAGACTTCATTATAAGTGTGGCTTTATGATGAAATCATTATAGTAATTCTTCACAGACAGTGAATATGGGTCAATCTCATTCTAGTTAGTTTCTGTGCTGGTTTGAAAGTATTACATATGCTAGAAAAGCCATGTCTTAATCCTGATCCTGGAAGTTATAGGTTTTCTGAAAAATAAACTTAATGAGTGAACTTTTTATAGTCTCAGATAGAGCCCTTGTGTTGGTTGGGACTTTGCATACCATGAAAATTAGCTGAAGCTTATGTAAGAGTAACCTCTAGAATAGCCTCAGACTCAATTTGAAATCTCTTAGCCACTGACACCTTATTTTGTTACATTTTGTTTCCCCCTTTTGGTCACATGGGCACTGTCAATCCCAAGGTGCCAGGGCCAGGCTCATCCTTGGGATTCAAGTCTCATGTTGCCAGGAATAACTACACGCCTGGATGTCATGTCCCATGAAGATAATGATTTTCCTTGCAGAGTTGGGCTTAGAGAGACAGAAGCCACATCTGAAAAAGAGAAAGTGGTACTCTGGAAGTAACTCTTAGGCATTATTGTGGGTAGGCTTAACTTCTTCTCCATTACAGATATAAGTTTCATAAGAGCCTCAAGATAACTTGGGACTTCAGATCCCTAATGTCTGAGAGAGTATCAGTGATTTCCCAAGTGGGAAAGTCCCTCAAGGGATTTTGCCAATATTTTCTAATTACCTGCCCAACATACTCTGGAATATATCCAGGTATTATATTAAGCTATACAGACTTTTCGGACCTCATTCTAAATTCTAGGCTTCATATGTTTAGATTGTTTAACTGATCAGGCTAAACAATCTAAATTGTTCAGATTAAGTGAGATCATATGCTACAGAAAATATAGGTTTTGGACAAATAAAGCTCCCTTCCCTTGGTCTCATATAGTAGGTGAAGTTCTAAAATACAGACAATATCATCCTTTACCCTCTATTCGGATTTACCTTAGTCACAACCAAATCAGCTTCATTTCTACCTCTAGTTGAAGTCTGATCTCTTTTTCTCTCTTTAACAGTTGCTGAATGTAGGAATGCTGACTTTCAGAGCTACAGCACTCCAGCTCTAAGTCTTAGGTGCCACACAGGTACCCAAAGTTCCAGGAAAAAAACACAGTTTATACACATAAAACACAGCATCTCAGAATTTAGAAATAACATTTAAAAGCTTACAATCTAGGCTCCAATTTTCTTATAAGAGACTATACAATATTTGTCCTTTTGTTTCTGGCTTATTTTTCTCAACAATGTCCTCAGGGTTCATTCACCTCATTGCATGCTTCATATATTGTTTCCTTCTGTAGCTGCACAGTTTTCCATCATAAGTATACACCTCTGCTTCTCAGTGTACCCTTCAGCCATCTTTATCCGTTGGGTATCATGAATAAACATTAGTGTACAAATGTCTATTCAAGTTCCTGCTTTCAGTTCTTTCAAGTATATTCCCAGAAACAGGATGACCTAATCATACAGTGACCCTACATTTAGCCTCCTGCGGATTCACTACATTATCTTCCAAACAGGCTGCCCCATTCTGCTGCTACCAACATTGAATAGGCATCTCTCTCTACATTTTCTCTAGCACTTGAATCTCTACTTATTTATTTTGAATCTGCAGATTTTATTGAGATCTATCCATATAGCATATATTCTACCTAAAATAAACAACCAATGTTTCACAATATCCTATCTTAGTCCTATAATCACCATCACTCTCACTTTTAGATAATTTTCATTACTCTAAAGAGAAAAATAACAGATAGACACACCCACACAAAAGAGAAAATAAAAAACTCCCCTTAACTCTCCCCCTCCCAATTATTTGCCCCTAATATTCTTTTGGAAGCAATGACATATCCCTGTTAAATATAGACCATACCACATAATACATGGTTTTTCCCAAATGCCCTTCTATTATTAACTCTTTGTACAAGTGTCACACTTTTGAAGTAGTTCATGCAAGAACTTATTTCTATTTGTAGTGCTTATCAGTGAGGTACATGGCTCTAAACAACCTCTTTTAATCATATTCACCTTCAATATGACACTAGTACTTATAAACCCACTAATGAACTACCATCACCTCTATCCATTCCCATAATTTTAAGTTCAGTCTCATTAACTTGTCTATACATATTAGATAACCGTTCCCCTTCTTTAGTTCTCATCTATCTCTCGGTCCTCTATCTTCTACCTATTAAGAACTGAATTTACATTCTCTGAATCTGGCCCTAGGCTTTTCTTTGTTGGCAGATTTCTTTTTTTTTTTTTTAATGTTTTTTTTATTTTGTGAAATATAACATAGATATTCTTCTAGCAGTGCAAGATAATGGAAAGCAAAACAAATACCAATATAATGATTCAGCAGTCATACTCATTTGCTAAATCCTAATTTCCCTGTTATACTCCTTTTCTTTTTCTTTTCTTTTTTGTGAAAACTATCATGTATACAACAAAGCAATACATTTCAAAGCACATCACAACAATTAGTTACAGAGCAGATTTCAGAGTTTGATATGGGTGACAAATCTATGATTTTGGGTTTCTACTTTTAACAGCTCTAAGGTACTGGAGACTAAAAGAAATATCAATATAATGATTCAGCAATCATACTCATTTGTTAAACCCTACCTTCTCTGTATAACTCCATCAACTTTGATCTTTCTTCGCTTTTTAGGGGTATTTTGGCTATGTTCATTCTAAATTTTTCATGTTGGAAGGGGCTATCAATAATATGAGCTTGGGGGATACAACTAGTTGATGTTCTAGAGAGGCTGGCCGCTCTGCATTTCAGGACTTATCTGGTTCAGAGGCCCATCTAGAGGGTGAAGGTTTTTGGAAAATTATCTTAGTGCATTGAACCTTTGTAGAATCTTATATAATGCCCTAGGTATTCTTCAGGATTGGCAGGAACGGTTTTGGTTGGGATTTGGCAAGTTATGATAGGTAGCAATGTCTAATTGAAGCTCGTATAAGAATGATCTCCAGAGTAGCCTCTCAACTCTGTTTGAACTCTCTCAGCCACAATACTTTACTTATTATACTTCTTTTCCCCCTTTTGGTAAGGATGGCATTGTTGATCTCATGGTGCCAGGGCCAGGTTCCTTCTTGGGAGTCATCTCCTATACCTCCAGGGAGACTTTCACCCTGGTTGTCATGTCCCATGTAGTGGGGAGGGAAATGGTTTCACTTGCAGAACTGGGTTTAGTGAGAGTGAGGCCATATCTGAGCAACAAAAGAGGTTCTCCAGAAGTAACTCTTAGGCATACCTATAGGTAGGCTAAGCTTCTCCAGTACCTACATAAGCTCCACAAGAGCAAGCCTCATAATCATGGGTGTGGCCTATTGGTTTGGAAGTCCCTAATGTTTGACACAGTATCAGGGGTTTCCCCTGTGGTAAAGTTCAGTAGTTCCATATTTTTTCTCCCATCCCTCAAGGGACTTTGCCAATACTTTTTTCTTGTCTCTTAATATACTCTGGGATGTATCTAGGCATTATATTAAGCTATACAGGATTAAAGGCTCTCATTTTTATTCTGGGCTCCCTGTGTTTGGATTGTTTAAATGATCTATCCAGGCAGGCTGGGCTAGATTATACATTACAGAAAATTTAGATTCTGGATAAAATAAACCTTCCTTCCTTTGGTCTCAAAGTGTAGGTGAAGTTCTAAAATACAGACAATCTCTTCCTTACCCCTGTATTCTGAATTACCTTAATCCCGACATGGTTGACTTCATTCTTATCTCTAAATGCCACATTATATACATATATAAAACAGTCTCTCAAAGTCCAGAAATAGGACAATGTGATGGTGGTTCAGTGGCAGAATTCTAGCCTGCCATACCAGAGTTCCTGGTTCAATTACCAGTGCCTGCCCATGCAAAAAAAAAAATCCAGAAATAACAATTACCGTTCTGGAATAAATGTGACTTCTATAAGAGCTTACAATCTAGGCCCTAGTTTTCTTATAAGTGTTCTCTAAATGAGATCATACAATATTTGCCCTTTTGTTTCTGACTAATTTTGCCTCACCAAATATCCCACAGGTTCATTCACATCATTACAAGCCTCATAACTTTGTTCATTTTTGTAGCAGCACAATGTTTGATCATATGTATACATCATTGTTTGCCAATCTACTTCTAAGTCAGTGCATATTTCAGCCATCTCCATCTACTGGGCCTCATGTATAACATCCAAAGTCAACAGTCCATCAACACTCTCAGGTTTAGATAATTTCATTGTTCCCAAGAGAATGAAAACTAATAAACACACCCACACCAAATAGAAAGTCCAAGCCTACCCCTAACTCTTATCCCTCTCCCCATTATGTACCCATGGTATTGCTGTGGTACTGTTGATATTTTCCTGTTAAACATAGCCCATAGCATGCGATAGCCATATATTCCCTATACCCCAAAGTTATACACTCATTATACAAGACTCATACCTTTGCAGTAGTTCATGCAAGAACTTAATTATATTTGTAGTGTTAATTGGTGGGACACATGAGTCTATAGAACCCCTTTCAATCATGTTCACCCTCAATATGGTAACATTACTTATAAACCCACTAATGAATCACCTTCAGTTCTATCTATTCCCTTACAATTAAGTTCAATGTCATTAGCTAACTGTTCACCCATTTCAAGCTTCTATGTATCTCTAGGTCCCCTATATTTTATATCATAAGTCTCTGATTTTACTTCTACCATGGTCATAAAAGTGGAATCATACAGTATATATCCTTTTGCATCTGGCTTATTGGACTCAGCATTATGTCTTCAAGGCTCATCCATCTTGTCTTGTGCTTCAAGACATCATTTAACATCTTACTGCTGTATAATATCCCATCATATGTATATACCACATTTTGCTAATCCACTTGTCCGTTGATGGGCATGTGGACTGTTTCCATGCTTTGGCAATTGTGGATAGTGCTGCTATGAACATCAGTGTGCAAATCTCTGTTTGTGTCACTGATTTCAGCTCTTTTGGGTAAATATCTAGTGGTAGTAGTATTGGTAGGTCATAGGGCAACTTGACTTTAATTTTCTGAGGAACTGTCAGACTGTCTTCCAGAGGGGCTGTTCCATTATACATTCTCACCAGCAGTGCATAAGTATCCCAATTTCTCCACATCCTCTCCAGCATTAGTAGTTTCTTGTTTGTTAAATAGCAGCCATTGTTATAGGTGTGAGGTGGTATCTCATTGTGGTCTTGATCTGCATTTCCCTTATGGCTAATGAAAATGAGAATCTCTTCATGTGCTTTTTTTTGAGGTGGGGGGAGGGTCTCTGGCCTGGCAGGCAAGAATTCTACCACTGAACTACCCTTGCACTGCCCTCTTCATGTGCTTTTGAGTCATCTGTATGTGCTCTTCAGAAAAATGTCTATTCATATCTTTAGTCCATTTTATACTTGGGTTATTTGTTCTTTTATTGCTGAGTTGTATGTTTTCTTTATGTGTGCAGGATATCAAACCTTTATCCAATGTGTGATTTCCAAATATTTTTTCCCATTGAGTTGGCTACCTCTTCACCTTTTTGGCAAAGCCTTTTGAGGCACAAAAGCATTTGACTTTGAGAAACTCCCATTTATCTATTTTTTTATTTTGTGGCTTTTACTTTGGTTGTAAAGTTTAGTAAACTATCTCCTATTACTAGGTTTTGAAGATATTTCCCTATATTTTCTTCCAGAGGCTTTATCATATTTAGATGTTTGATCCAATCTGAGTTATTTTTTGCATAGGGTGTAAGGTAAGGGTCCTCCTTCCTTTTCCTGGCTATTAATATCCATTTCTCCCATGCCCATTGATAGAAAAGACTATTTTGTTCAATTCAATGGCTTTAGGGGCCTTGTCAAAGATCAGTTGACCATAGATTTGGTAGTCTATTTCTGCACTCACAATTTGATTCCATTAGTCAATACTTCTATCTTTCTGCCAGTACCATGCTGTTTTGACGACTGTGGCTTTATAATAAGCTTTAAAATCTGGGAATGCTAATCCTTCCAATTTGTTCTTCTTTTTTAGGATGTATTTAGCTATTCAGGGTCTCTTTCCCTTCCAGATGACTTTGGTAACTAGCTTTTCCAAGTCTTCAAAGTAGGTTGTGGGAATTTTTATTGGTACTGCATTGAATTGGTAGATCCATTTGGGTAGAACTCACATCTTAACTACATTTAGCCCTCCTATCTATGAGTAGGGAATGTCTTCCCAACTATTTAGATCTTCTTTGATTTTAGCAATGTTGTGTTGTTCTCTGTATACAGATCTTTTCTATCTCTAGTTAAGTTCATTCCTAGATACTTGATCCTTTTAGTTGCTATTTTGAAAGGAATTTTTTCCTTAATTGACTCCTTGGTTAGGTCATTGCTTATATATAAAAACATTGCTGATTTTTGCACATTAATTTTATAACCTGCCACCTTGTTGAATTTGTTTATTAGCTCAAGTAACTTTGTTGTAGATTTTTCAGGATTTTCCAAATATAGTATCATGTCATCTGCAAATAATGGAAGTTTTACTACTACCTTTCCAATTTGGATGACTTTTATTTCTTTTTCCTGCCTGATTGCTCTAGCTAGAACTTTTAGTACAATGTTGAATAATAGTGGTAACAGAGGGCATCCTTGTCTTGACCCCAATCTTAGAGGGAAAGTTTTCCGTCTCTCACCATTGAGTACAATGGATTTTTCAGATGTGCACTATATCATATTGAGGAAGTTACCTTTGACTTCTACCTTTTGAAGTATTTTTGTCAGAAAAAGCATGTTGAATTTTGTCTTATGCTTTTTCAGCATCAATCAAGATGTTAATATATTTTATTAATTTGTTAATTTAATTATTTATTAATGTGCTATATTACATTTTACATAATTAGTTTAATGATTTATTAATGTGCTTGCGTTCCTGGTATAAATCCCACTTGGTCATGGTGTATAATTCTTTTAATGTGCTATTGGATTCAATTTACTAATATTTTGTTGAGAATTTCTACACCTATATTCATTCAGTAGATTGGTCTGAGTTTCCCTTTCCTGTAGCATCTTTACCTGGCTTTGGTATTAAAGTGATGTTAGCTTCATAAAAATGAGTTAGGTAGTGTTCCTTTTTCCTCAGTTTTTGGAAAAGCTTGACCAGGCTTGGTATTAGTTCTCTTTAGAATGTTTGATAGAATTCCCCTGTGAAACCATCTTACCCTGGGCTTTTCTTTGTAGGAAGATTTTTGATGGCTGATTGAATCTTTTTACTTGTGATTGGTTTGTTGAAATCTTCTATTTCTTCTTGAGTCAGTGTAGCTTGTCTGTGTGCTTCCAGGAATTTGTCCATTTCATATAAGTTGTCTGTTTTGTTCGCATATAGCTGTTTATAGTATCCTCTTAAGACATTTTTTTATTTCTTCAGAGTCTGTAGTAACACACCCCTTCTCATTTCTGATTTTGTTTATTTGCATCCTCTCTCTTTTTTTCTTTGTCAGTCTTGCTAGTGGTACATTGATTTTATTGATTTTCTCAAAGAGCCAACTTTTAGTTTATTGATTCTTTCTTTTGTTCTTTTGTTCTCCCATTCATTTAACTCTACTTTAATCTTTCTTATTTCTCTACTTTTATTTGCTTTGGGGTTAGTTTTGCTGTTCTTTCTCAAGTTCCTCCAGGTGAGCAGTTAAGTCCTCAATTTTTGCTCTTTCTTCTTTTTTAATATAGATATCTAGGGCAATAAATATCCCTCTCAGAACTGCCTTTGCCGCATCCCATAAATTCAGATACGTTGTATTCTCATTTTCATTCATCTCCAGATATTTACCAATTTCTCTTACAATTTTTTCTCTAACCCACCTCTTGTGTTTTTTAATCCCCATATATTTTTCAAAGTTATGGTTCTTTCATGGTTATTGAATCCCATCTTAATTCTATTATGGTCAGAGAAAGTGCTTTGAATAATTTCTATCTTTTTATATTTATTGAGATCTGTTTTGTGTCCCAGCATATGATCTATCCAGGAGAACATTTCATGAGCATACCCTTGTGTTTTGGGGTGTAATGATCTATACATATCAGTTAACTCTAATTCAAGATCATTCCATGAGGGAGCCTGGGAACCACCAGACCCATCATGCCCACCTTGGGCTGTAGGGCTGAGTATTTCAACTACTCCTGCCCACAGCCAGCCCAGAAGTGCCTGGCAGTGTGGTGCAGCTCACTCTTATATCCCTGACTCTCTGCCCATGCATGCCATGAGTCCTCCAGGCTTCTATGGAGAAAGGATAGAAGCCGTGGGACCCAGGAAGTCTCTTTCGCTGACCAATTGTCATATCAGATCAGCTCTGTGTTCCTCCATTCTCCCAAGGGGAGAGCTCCCCAGTCTCAGCCAAAACCAGGCACCCACAGCAGCCTGCCTCAGAAGTGAGTGGTAGGCATTGTGTTCTGCAAGGTCTTTGTGGGTACATATACTGAGTGTGCTGGCTTTGGGTTCCTCATGAGAGCTCCTGGTTTTGGAGCGAAAGGGAAGATCTTTCACGCTAATACCATGGTAGGAGTGCAAGAGCAAAGCATTCCTTTGACTCCCACTCAGTCCTGTGAATTTCAGCCCAACCAGGTGCAGATAAACTCACCTATTCTCTCAAACATAACTTCTCCACTATTTCATCTAGATCTTCCCTATATAATGTAGAAATCCCTCTTTTGTCACTCATACACTGGAATTTCTGTCTCAGTCATTTTTCTGTCACTTCTATAACTATTCCGTGGAACACGGGTGAACTCAGCCTATCTATTCTGCCGTCTTACTTAAAGTTTCTCTTTACATATTTTTTTGCAAATCAACTCTGCACAGTTTAAGCAGGAAGCAGTAATTATGTTCTTTTGTTTAAGGGGATTGAGCCAAATCCTGAGCTTATTGCCAGCTCTGAGTGCATGGCATTCTGCCGTAGTGTTTTTCTGTTTTACATATTGTTAATTTCTACTTTTTATTATTTCCACCTTTCTGCTTACATTGGGTTTACTTGACTCTTGTTTATACAGAATATAGGTTATTAAGATAGAATCTTTGTGCATTAAATCTGTATCTTTTTTGCTCTCTAATATAATCTTTTAAATGTATCACATTCCAACAATTTTTAAAGATTTGAAATTATATAAAATATAACACCTGGCCATAATTGAATTAAACTAGAAATAAGTAAGGAAAGGTACATGGAAAATCTCCAAGTATTTAGAAATTTAAGAAACACACTCTAAAAAATTTGTGTCAAAGAAGAAATATCAAAATAATTTAGAAAATAATTTGAATAGAAAGAATATGAAGATATAGGATATCATATCTGTGGGATAAATTTAAAGAAGTACTTAAGAGAGAAATTTATAGCATTAAATTCTATTAGGTAAAAAAGAGGTCTCAAATCAATAACATAAGCTTCCACTGTAAGAAACCAAGAAAGGAAGAGCAAATACAAACCCAAAGTATGGAAGTGAAAGAAAGGAAATAATAAAATTAAGAGCAGATATCAATGAAACTGAAACAAAAGTAGAGAAAAGCAGTGAAACAAAAAGTTAGTTCTTTGTAAAGATCAATAAAATTGCAAACCTGTAGCAAGACTGACAAAAAGAGAAAGGACTGATCGATAACAAGAATGAAACAAGGGATATCACTACAGACCCTGAAGACATCAAAAGGAAAATAAGGGAATACCATGAGCAATTCTATACACATACATTTGGCATCTTAGATAAGAGGGAACAATCCCTTGAAGAACATAAAAAATCACAACTCACACAGTATAAAATAGATTATTTGAATAACCCAATAACTATTAAGAAAATCACATGTATAATTTTAAAACATCTGCCCTCCCCACCCCAAATCTCCAGGTCCAGATGGTTTCACTGGGTAATTTTATCAAATGTTTAAAGAAGGATTAACAGTGATTCTACATAATCTCATCTAGATTATACAAGTGGAGTAAACACTTCCCAGTTTATTTTATGAAGGAAGGCAGTAGTAACCTGAAACTAATAAAGACGATAGAAAAAAATAAAAGTACAAGTCAATTTCCCTCATGAATACAGACACAAAAAATTGTTAACAAAGTTTTATCAAATAGAATTCATAAAATTCATAGAATACATAAAAAAATATGTACCTGGAACAAGTGGAGATTTTTCCAGGAATGCAAAGCTGTCTCAATATTTAAAAAATCAATCAACGTAATCTGTGATATTAATAGGGCTACAAAGAAAAATCACAGGATCATATCAATCAACACAAAAAAGGCATTTGACAAAATTCAACATCTTCCCATAGTAAAAACTAAAAGCCAGCTAGGAATAGAAAGGAACTTCCTCAACTTGATAAAAAGCACCTCCCAGAAGTCAGAAGCAATCATTATTCTTAGCTTTCTCACTAAGCTCAGGAATGATCTGTCTTTTCTCATCACACTCTACATAGTGCTGTAAGTTCTAAAGAGTGCAAGAAGACAAGAAAAGGAAATAAAAAGTATATAGTTCAAAATGGAAAAAATAAATCTGTCCCTATTTGTAGATGACATGATTGTCTGTGTAGAAAATCTCCAAAACCTCCTAAAACTAATAAGTTCATTCAGCAAGGTCACAGGACACAAAGCAGACATACAAGAATCAACTGTATTTATTTTTATAAACTCACACTGAACCCAGGGACAATGAAATTTAAAATATGATACCATTTACAGTAGCTCAAAAATGAAATAGGTGTGGATCTAACAAAACATGTACAGGATTTATATGCTGAAAACTCTAAAACACTGATGCAAGAAATCAATGATCTAAATAAATGGACAGTCATACCTGTGTTCATGAACTGCATGACTCAATATGTAATAAAGATGTTAATTCTCCAAAGTTAGTATACAGATGTAATGTAGCTTATCAAAGTCCCTGCAAGATTTCTTAAGATAAAGCAGAATAAAATGGGAAAATTCAGTCTAACTTATATCAAGACTTATATAACTATAATGATTAAGACTGTGAGGTATTGCTGGAGGGATAGACACACAGTCAGTGGAACAGAAAAGAAGACCTAGAAAAGGACCTATACAAATATGCCCAACCAATTTTTTAACAAATATGCAAAAGCAATTCAACAGAGGAAAGATAGCCTTTTCAACAAATGGTATTGAAGCAATAATACATCATAGGAACAAAAATGAACTTCAGCCCAAGTCTCAAACCTTACTCAAAAGTTAAAAAAGATAATGGATTCATATGTAAAACTATAAAGCAAAGGTCTTAGTAAGGCCAATTTTATGATAGATAATATATATCATATATATAAATATATGTGTGTATATATTTATATAACCACAATATATCTTAAAAGAAGAGCAGTTAGAGTACTTATACTTCCTGATTTCAGGACATTATAAAGCTAGAGCAATCAAGGCAGTTTAAGAGAAACAACCAGATCAATGGCATTGAATTTAAAAAAAAAAAAGCTCCAACCTATAAATGTCAACTATTTTTGACAAAGTTGAAAAGACAATTCAATCAAAAAAGGATTGTCTTCAATAAATGGTCCTTGAACCATTTATGAGAAGAATATAGGAGAAAGCTCCCTAGGGCTCTTAAATGCACTTCAGCTCTAGATTGAACCATGAAGATATGTGCAATAAACCTTGGCTATGAGGAAAGCTCAAGACATAAATCTATATGAGGTCTTCTATGCCACTGTAGTCACTTGTGAAGAAAGGATGACTATATGGTTATCTCAAGTGAAGTCCCTCAATAAACAAGGAAGCCCTGGGGTTATCACTTGACAATATTTTTAGAAAATCTACATTTATTATTAATTCTATTTTGTGTAAATGCATTTTTAAGACAATGGCATAGGAACGCATGTTTATATGCTCTTCACTGGTTAAGAAACAAGACTTCATACCTCAGGGAATATTTGACAATGTCTGGAGATTGTTGATGTTAATGATGAGAGAGGGATAGAAGTGTTACTGTCATCTAATATGTAGAGTCCAGGGAGAAAGCTAAACATACTACATTCCAGAAATCAGCCCTGCTCAAAAAAAAAAAAAAACCACCCCAAATGTGATAAATTCTGATCTAAGTTGATGCATGTCAAAAAAACATTATGCAGGGAAGATAAAGTTGAGAGTACAGGTGGATCCAGGTGTAAATCCACAGATTTAGCAAAACTTTCCAAAACAAATTCATATTTTCAAGAATTGTGTATCTGATGGCTCTATATAGTAGCTACTAGATATTTCTGCACTAGGTAGAAATAGACAGTTATATTAACATTTCATATATGATGTTATGAAAGCATGGATTGGGGGTAAGTACAGAGAAAGATGGTGAGGGGAGGAAATGTGGGGGCACTTTTCTCTGGGAATCTCCTCCCCCACCCACCGAACCTCTGTCACTGTTCAAAACACTGTGATGTTAGACAAGAACTCGAGTGCTGCTGAAACAGCACTTCACTGTGGATGATGGAAATTTTCTCTACAAATTTAGTAGCATCAGTGGCCCATGGCTGAGAAAGAGCTCAACCACACAGGTCCTAAGTTCTTTCTACTTCCTCTTGTCTACAATAGGATTCTTCATTCTTCTGTTCCACTACAAGTAGAAGAAGTTAGTATTCTAGATAGTTAAGCAACATCTGGACTTCAGTGACATAAGGGACTCTAGAACAAGAGATTAAACATAAATTGAAGGAATCCCTCCTTCAAGGAATTCAGGCCCCAGGGACTGGAAAACAGAAGAAATCAAAGGCTACCTACTGACTCATCTCTGTCTAAATTATGACTATGTCAGGGAGAGTTCTGCTGAAATTAAAGGCACTCCATCACTTTTAAGCTGGTGGGAAGCCACAGACAGACAAGTGCCACAAACTAGACAGGATAGGAGAAACACAGAATCTAGAAGCTTCACAGGAAAGTCTGACAACCTGTTGGATCTTACCCTCAAGATAAACTGATGCTAGCTACTCTCTCCTCCTGAGACCTGGGCCAATCTGGTCTGGGAAAATCTGACTAGGGTCTATAATATCCAAGGATACCTCCTTAAAAAAAGGCTTCGTATAGGCAAGGCAAGAAACTAAAAAACAAGAGCTGAAAATTTTTGATCAGTTAAACAAAACGTATGCTAGAGGTCTAGAATAAGTTGAACTGAACTTCAAGAATAGATAGAGAACAAAGCCATCCATCAAGAAAACCCTAGGTAAAAAAGTGAAAACAACCTCCAGAATAAACTAATTAAGAAAATTAAATGCCTAGACACCAGAAAAAAATAATGAATTGTATAGGAAAATCGAAGGTATGGTCCAGTCAAAGGAACAAACCAACACTTCAAATGAGATACAGGAATTGAAACAACTAATTCAGAATATTTGAACAAACATGTAAAATCTCATCAATAATCAAATCAATGAGTTGAAGGAGGATATAAAGAAGACATTAGGTGAACATTAAAAATAACCCAAAAGTTTGAAAAAACAAAGTCATTATGGGAATGAAAGGCACAATACAAGAGATGAAAAAACAATGGAAACCTAAAACAATAGGTCTGAGGATGCAGAAGAAAGAATTAGTGAACTAGAGGACTGACAGATTCAGACATCTGAATCTGTCACAGAAAAGAAAATATAGGGAAAAGGGAAAAATATGAGCAAGGACTCAGGGAACTAAATGACAACATGAAGTGTATGAATATATGTGTTGCAGGTATCCAAAAAGGAGAAAAGAAAGAAAAAGGAGGAGAAAGACTAATGGAAGAAATAGTCATTGAAAAATTCCAATCTCTTATGAAAGACATAAAATGACAGATCCAAGAAGTGCAGTATATCCCAAAGAGAATAGATCCAAACAGACATACTCAAAGACATTTACTAATCAAACTGTCAAATGTCAAAGACAAAGAGGGAATTTCTAAAGGAGCAAGAGAGAAGCAATCCATCACATTCAAAGGAAGTTAGATAAGACTTTGTGTCAACAGAAACCATGAAGGCAAGAAGGTAGTGGTATGATATATTTAAATTTCTGAAAGAGAAAAACTGCCAAGCAAGAATTCTATACCCATCAAAACTTCCCTTCAAAAATGAGGGGAGATTAAAATATTTTCAGACAAATAATCACTGAGAGAATTTGTGACTGAGAGACTGGATCTACAAGAAATTCTAAAAGCAACACTACAGGCATATAGGAAATGGAAGGAGAGAGATGGCTGAAGAAGAGTGTAGAAGTGAAGACTATCAGTAATGGTAAAAAGAGAAAAATAATTGACATGACATATAAAATCCAAAAGACAAAATAGTAGGAAAAATACTGCCTTTACAGTAATAACATTAAATATTAATGGATTAAACTCCTCTATCAAAAGACATAGACTGGCAGAATGGATTATAAAACAGGACCCATCTATATGTTGTCTACAAGAGAAAAGAAGTAAAAAAGATAAGATCTAAAGATTAGAGTTTAGACCATAAAACTGGTCTAAATAGATAAGTGCTGGGGAGGATGTGGAGAAAGAGACACATTTATTCACCATTGATGGAAATGTAAAATGGTACAACCACTGGAAGGGAGTCTGTGGTTTCTCAGGAAGTTAGAATTGACATATGATCCAATAATCCCATTACTAGGTATATATTCAGAGGAACTGAAATAAGGACACAACTGGACATTTGCACAACAATGCTTATAGCAGCATTGTTTACAATCTCCAAGAGATGGAAACAGCCCAAGGTAAAAGGGTAAAAGATCAACACCCCCAAATCAGTAGTATTTCTATATACTAGTGGTGATCAATCTGAGGAGAGAATAAAGAAAAAAAATCCCATTTACAATAGCAACCAAAAGAATCAAATACTTAGGAATAAACTTAGCTAAGAATACAAAAGACCTATACACAGAAAAACTACAAGAAATTGTCCAAAGTAATCATGGAAGACCTAAATAAATTAAAGGGCATACTGTGTTCATGAATTGGAAGACTAAATATAGTTAAGAAGTCAATTCTACCCAAATTGATTTATAGATTCAATGCAATACTACTTAAAATCCCCCCCCCAAAAAAAAAACTTCCTTTGCAGAAACAGAAAAATCAATAACCAAATTTATCTGGAAGGGCAGGGTAACCCGAATATCTACAAATAGCTTAAGAAAGAAAAATGAAGTGGGAGGTCTCACACTACCTGACTTAAAGCAAATTACAAAGCTATAGTGGTCAAAACATCATGGTAGCGACATAAAGATAGAAACACTGGCCAATGGAGTTAAATTAAGTGTTCAGAAATAGACCCTCTCATTTATGGAAAACTGATCTTTTTCAAGGCAGTCAAGCCAGCCCACTTGGGACAGAGCAGCCTATTCAATAAATATTGGTTGGAGAACTGGATATCCATATGCAAAAGGATGAAAGAGGATCCATATCTCACACCTTATACAAAAATGAACTCAAAATGGATCAAAGATCTAAACATTAGAGTTTGGACCATAAAACTGTTAAAAGAAAATGTAAGGAACTATCTTATAGATTTTGTGATGGGGGTGATTTCCTAGACCTTAGACCTAATGCACAAGCATTGTTAAAAAAAATAGATAAATTGGATCTCCTCAA
Organism: Tamandua tetradactyla; assembly: GCF_023851605.1. NCBI lineage: Eukaryota > Metazoa > Chordata > Mammalia > Pilosa > Myrmecophagidae > Tamandua > Tamandua tetradactyla. Next base: position 21,993,812 of record NC_135328.1, on the reverse strand, counting down.
AATTAAACACTTTTGTGCATCAAAGAACTTTGTCATGAAAGTAAAAAGGCAGGCTACACAATGGGAGACAATATTTGGAAACCACATCCAGAATATATAAACAGATTCTTCATCTCAACAACAAAAGGATAAACAACACAATTTAAAAATGGGCAAAAGAGGCAGTGCAACAGTGGCTAAGTGGCAGAATTCTCACCTGCCATGCCGGAGACCTGGGTTCAATTCCCAGAGCCTATCCATCCCCAAAACAAAACAAAACAACAACAACAAAAAAGGCAAAAGACATCAAGAGACACTTTCCAGAAGAGGAAATACAAATTACTAAAAGGAACATTAAAAGATGCTGAACTTCACTGCTATTAGGGAAACGTAAATCAAAACCACAATGAGATGTCATCTCACACTCACTAGAATGGCCATTATCAAAAAGAAAGAAAGAAAGAAAGAAAGCAAGGAAGGAAGGAAGGAAGGAAGGAGGGAGGGAGGGAGGGAGGGAGGGAAGGAGGGAGGGAGGGAGGGAGGGAGGGAGGGAGGGAGGGAAGGAAGGAAGGAAGGAAGGAAGGAAGGAAGGAAGGAAGGAAGGAAGGAAGGAAGAAAGAAAGAAAGAAAGTAGATAAGTGCTGGGGAGGATGTGGAGAAACAGACACATTTATTCACTATTGATGGGAATGAAAAATGGTACAACCACTGGAAGGGAGTCTGGTGGTTCCTCAGGAAGCTAGAATTGACATATGATCCAATAATCCCATTACTAGGTATATATTCAGAGGAACTGAAATAAGGACACAACTGGACATTTTCACAACAATGCTTATAGCAGCATTATTTACAATCTCCAAGAGATGGAAACAGCCCAAATGTCCATCTATGGATGAATGGCTAAACAAGCTGTGGCATATGCATACAATGGAATACTATACAGCTGCAATACAGAATAAAGTCATGAAGCATGTAACAACATGGATGAAACTTACGGGCATGATGCTGAGTGAAATTAGCCAGAAATGAAAGGACAAGCACTGTATTATCTAACTGATACCAACTAATGTTAGTGAGTGAACTTTGAGAGTTAAAATTAAGGACCCAGGTCATCAGGAGATAGAAAGAGTGTCAAAATTGTGTGTTAGATACTGAAGAAATATAGATCATGCAAAAGGACTGATTGTAAAAATTCAGAAATGGGTAGCACAATACTATTTGTGGTGGCACAATAATTTAAGCACACAGAATGAAGCTGAATGTGAAATTTGGTTGAGGGAGAAAGGCTGGGGGCATGTATGAAACCAGAAGGAAAGATAGAGGATAAATTCTGAGACAGTATAAATTATACTGTAAATTATACTAAATTAGGAATGCCTAGAGTGGACAATGATGGGGATTAAATGTACAAATATACAAATGTTTTTGCATGTGGGAAAACAAATTAATGTCAGCATTGCAAGGCACTGAAAATGGATAGTAGACAGGAAAAGGTACAATCAATGCAAGCTAAGGCCTCTAGTCAACAGCAACATTGTAATATGTTTCCACTGAATGCAACAAAGGCATTATGCCGAAACTAAATGTCAGCAAACAGGAGGCACCAGGGAGGGATATCAATTTTATGAAGAAGAAGAGGTACATCTTCACATAAATTATGGTGGTGAAGACATGTCTATTTATTTAGGCTGGTTTGTATGATGTGTGAATTAAATGGTTAAGAATAAGAATATAAAAGTAAAAAAACATAAAGTGAGGTTGGGATGATGCAAAAGGTTTGGTTAGAGATGTTGCTGTTGGTAGCACAAAATTATAAATGTAATTATTGCCACTGAGTTGTATCAGACACTTAAACATGGATTAAAGGCAAATGTTATTATTTATACATTACCATCATACATGTTAAAAAATTTTGAGGACCCCTACAAGAAACTGCCTTTTGCACTATACTAAAAAGAAAATCAGAAACTGCTTTGCCCACTTAAATTTGAATCACAGCAAAGACCAAAGGATTCATTATTCATAAAAATGAAGTTCTGTCTTCCAGAAAGAATTAGTATCAACTCACCTCAAACTCTTCAAAAAAATCGAAGCGGAGGGAAAACTACCTAATTCATTCTACGAGCCAACATCACCCTCATACCAAAACCAGGCAAAGATATTACAAAAAAAGGAAACTACAGACCAATCTCTCTAATGAATATAGATGCAAAAATCCTCAATAAAATTCTAGCAAATCGTATCCAACAACACATTAAAAGAATTATACATCATGACCAAGTAGGATGCATCCCAGGTATGCAAGGATGGTTCAACATAAGAAAATCAATTAATGTAATACACCATATCAACAAATCAAAGCAGAAAAATCACATGATCATCTCAATTGATGCAGAGAAGGCATTTGACAAGATTCAACATCCTTTCCTGTTGAAAACACTTCAAAAGATAGGAATACAAGGGAACCTCCTTAAAATGATAGAGGGAATATATGAAAAACCCACAGCTAATATCATCCTCAATGGGGAAAAATTGAAAACTTTCCCCCTAAGATCAGGAACAAGACAAGGATGTCCACTATCACCACTATTATTCAACATTGTGTTGGAGGTTCTAGCCAGAGCAATTAGACAAGAAAAAGAAATACAAGGCATCAAAATTGGAAAGGAAGAAGTAAAACTATCACTGTTTGCAGACGATATGATACTATACGTCGAAAACCCGCAAAAATCCACAGCAAAACTACCAGAGCTAATAAATGAGTACAACAAAGTAGCAGGTTACAAGATCAACATTCAAAAATCTGTAGCATTTCTATACACTAGTAATGAACAAGCTGAGGGGGAAATCAAGAAACAAATCCCATTTACAATTGCAACTAAAAGAATAAAATACCTAGGAATAAATTTAACTAAAGAGACAAAAAACTTATATAAAGAAAACTACAAAAAACTGTTAAAAGAAATCACAGAAGACCTGAATAGATGGAAGGGCATACTGTGTTCATGGATTGGAAGACTAAATATAGTTAAGATGTCAATCCTACCTAAATTGATTTACAGGTTCAATGCAATACCAATCAAAATCCCAACAACTTATTTTTCAGAAATAGAAAAACCAATAAGCAAATTTATCTGGAAGGGCAGGGTGCCCCGAATTGCTAAAAACATCTTGAGGAAAAAAAACGAAGCTGGAGGTCTTGCACTGCCAGACTTTAAGGCATATTATGAAGCCACAGTGGTCAAAACAGCATGGCATTGGCACAAAGATAGATGTATCGACCAATGGAATCGAATAGAGTGCTCAGATATAGACCCTCTCATCTATGGACATTTGATCTTTGATAAGGCAGTCAAGCCAACTCACCTCGGACAGAACAGTCTCTTCAATAAATGGTGCCTAGAGAACTGGATATCCATATGCAAAAGAATGAAAGAAGACCCATATCTCACACCTTATACAAAAGTTAACTCAAAATGGATCAAAGATCTAAACATTAGGTCTAAGACCATAAAACAGTTAGAGGAAAATTTAGGGAGATATCTTATGAAACTTACAATTGGAGGCAGTTTTATGGACCTTAAACCTAAAGCAAGAGCACTGAAGAAGGAAATAAATAAATGGGAGCTCCTCAAAATTAAACACTTTTGTGCATCAAAGAACTTCATCAAGAAAGTAGAAAGACAGCCTACACAATGGGAGATAATATTTGGAAATGACATATCAGATAAAGGTCTAGTATCCAGAATTTATAGAGAGATTGTTCAATTCAACAACAAAAAGACAGCCAACCCAATTACAAAATGGGAAAAAGACTTGAACAGACAACTACCAGAAGAGGAAATACAAATGGCCAAAAGGCACATGAAGAGATGCTCAATGTCCCTGGCCATTAGAGAAATGCAAATCAAAACCACAATGAGATATCATCTCACACCCACCAGAATGGCCATTATCAACTAAACAGAAAATGAAAGTGCTAGAGAGGATGCGGAGAAAGAGGCACACTTATCCACTGTTGGTGGGAATGTCAAATGGTGCAACCACTGTGGAAGGCAGTTTGGTGGTTCCTCTCACACCCACCAGAATGGCCATTATCAACTAAACAGAAAATGACAAGTGCTAGAGAGGATGCGGAGAAAGAGGCACACTTATCCACTGTTGGTGGGAATGTCAAATGGTGCAACCACTGTGGAAGGCAGTTTGGCAGTTCCTCAAAAAGCTGAATATAGAATTGCCATACGACCCAGCAATACCATTGCTGGGAATCTACTCAAAGGAATTAAGGGCAAAGACACAAACGGACATTTGCACACCAATGTTTATAGCAGCGTTATTTACAATTGCAAAGAGATGGAAACAGCCAAAATGTCCATCAACAGAAGAATGGCTAAACAAACTGTGGTATATACATACGATGGAATATTATGCAGCTTTAAGACAGGATAAACTATGAAGCATGTAATAGCATGGATGGACCTAGAGAACATTATGCTGAGTGAGTCCAGCCAAAAACTAAAGGACAAATACTGTATGGTCCCACTAATGTGAACGGACATTCGAGAATAAACTTGGAATATGTCATTGGTAACAGAGTCCAGCAGGAGTTACAAACAGGGTAAGATAATGGGTGATTGGAGCTGAAGGGATACAGACTGCAACAGGACTAGATACAAAAACTCAAAAATGGACAGCACAATAATACCTAATTGTAAAGTAATCAGGTTAAAACACTGAATGAAGCTGCATCTGAGCTATTGGTTTTTGTTTTTTTTTTACTGTTATTATTACTTTTATTTCTTCTCTCTATATTAACATTCTATCTCATTTTCTGTTGTGTTGCTAGTTCTTCTAAACCGATGCAAATGTACTAAGAAACGATGATCATGCATCTACGTGATGATGTTGAGAATTGCTGATTGCATGTGTAGAGTGGTGTGATTTCTAAATGTTGGGTTAATTTCTTTTATTCTGTTAATTAATTAAAAAAATGAAGTTCTCTAGTTTTGATGAGAAATGAGATATCAAGTATTAGGTCCCATGCCTTCCTTGCTTTTTGCTTTTCAGCATCAGTGCAGAAACCAGAAGGAAAAGAAAAAGGATGCATTTACAAAACACTTGCTCCAAGGGTGAACCTACATCTCACAATTCCTGAGAACTTAGATGACCTGAATAGTCTCTGAGGATGTCAGGTATTAAAATAAGTCCTCGCAGATAGCAAAGGTTCCAGGGGACAGACTACTGCTGTGGATAAAAAGTTTGCATTAAACCTGAGATTCCTCCTGTGAAATAATATTTTTCAGATTTATTCACATGGTATTTGTGGGATCAGGAAACAATTAGTGTGAAAGTTGCTTATAAATGATTAACAACTAAACATGTGTGAGCCTCTCCATGGTGTCCATTGAACATTTGACATTGTGTCCTCATTCTCCAAGCTCTCAGAATCTATTCCTCTAAGAGTAACCCCCCAAGGTCTGTGACATGTAGCTCCAAAGAATGTGTTTCAACTCCTGTCTTCACCACATGTAACCCAGTGTGCCAGTTTGAAACTGTTGTGTACCCCAGAGGAGCCATGTTCTTTAATGCTGGTTCAATATTGTTGGGTGGAATCTTTTTGACTAAGCTGTTTCTATGCAGATGTGACCCACTCATTTGTGGGTGGGAGTTTTTGATTAAGTGGTTGGAGATTTATATCCCTCATTTAAGGTGGGCATTATTTCACTTACTGGAGTCCTTAAAGAGGGAACCATTTTGGAAAAAGCTCAGAACTGACACAGAGCGAGATATTTGGAGATGCAAAAAGAAAATGCCTCCCAGGAAGCTGTTTGAAACCAGAAGCCAAAGGACCAGTAGAGGCCAGCAACGTGCTTTCCCAGATCAGCATTTCTTGAGTCAAGATATCTTTCTCTGGATGCCTTAGTTTGGACATTTTTATGGCCTTAGAACTGTAAACTTGTAATTCAATAAATTCCCTTTATAAAAGCCAGCCCGTTTCTGGAATATTGCATTTCAGCAATCCTCAACAATATTCAGAGCATCAACAAACAAAAACACTCAGTCTCCTGATTTCCCAGCTTGGAGAGCTTGCCAGGAAGAAGCCAGGGGGAATTGGACCTGAATCCTCTTCAGAAAAAGTGATTTCTCTCTTCTTTTTTTTCTTGCTCACCCTTCTGAGCATTGCTGTGCTATTCCAGCTGTCTCAGGTGAAGGAATGGACCATATGTGTTCCAACCCAACTCTTGGATGGTTTGTGTCAGAGTAGCCCTAAGACCTAAGAACATATCATGAAATTAGACATGAATTTTATTGGGACTTACAAACAGGAGAAGATTCTTCCCAATGGCAACCAGTCAGGAAATGGAAGTTAATTCTCTGCAAAGGGGCTGGGATTGCAAGGGCTTATAAGGGTTTAGGACAAGGCTGTGAGAACAGAATTTCAGCAGGGTCTCGTGACACAGGGACTTAGAGGTTTGTTATCAGCAGTGATCAAGAGAGGGGAGTTTTAAAGTTTTGTTTATGACACCATCTCTACCTTCTTCCCCACCCCCACCCCAGGAGATCTGATGACTTTTAACTCTGACCCAGACATTGTAGGCAGCTATGTGTAATAACATATTCTCAATATGGAGGGGCGGCCCAGGCCATGGGTCTCCAAAATCCACCCCCAAGCAGCAGCAGACTACATTTACCATAGGACAGGCATTGCATCCATATTCCACAAGAACAATATAAGGGACAATAGAATACTAAGAGTCCCCACACACAAATCTTGAGAGCCCTCTACTATTACATTGATTGTTAATCTGGGCATAAGAAGGGTCCACATAGTCATGCATAAGGTTTCCACGGGAATAGAAGGCCCAAGATTGGTGATAAAAATTTTAACAGGCATTTTTTTTGTATAGATGATGGTAGATTACAATATGTTTGGAGAATCCTATTCCCGATGGGCTTAAGATTGCCAGCCAGCATAGCTGCATAGGCCAACACTAAGGCTAAAGGCCTTTTGTTTGGTCTGAGGTATATGCAAAAGGTTATTACTACTTAACCTTTTAGTCTGTAAAGCAACTAGCCTTTTAATTTGTATCCTCAGAGCTTATACTAGTCCTTCCATTAGCATTTCATTAGGATCTGGGGCTACAGCCTATGGCCTTGCATTCAAGTGAATTAAGACCTGATAGAGTTTCTTAGTCCACTGTTGCAAGAACCTTTTATCATGTTTTAGCTGTTTCATTAACAAACCACTCATTCTTTCTATAAGGTCTGCATCTGTAGGATTGTAGGGTAGATGGAATGTCCACATGATGCTCTGATCTATGGCCCAGTATCAGGCTATCTGCCCAGTGAAAGGGGTTCCCCAAACACTGTAGAGTGCTCACTTTCTCCAAACATTGGATGGTGGCTCATCAGTTAGCCTTCCCCACCAGGAAAGCTAACAGTTCTAGTAAGTGTGTCTATGGTGGTAAAAGCACACTGTCCTTTCTGAGAGCAGAAGAGGACTGATGTAATCCACTTGCCACCAGGTCACTGGGATTTGCGACTGGCCAATATGTCTCATCTGGTGTGGTAGCATATGTTCCCCTTCTACCTCTTGACACACGGAGCATGAAGGGCACTCTCTAGTGGTGTTCACTGGTTGCTGGCATGTGATTGGCAGATGCATCTGGAACTGCCAATCCAAACATCACATGGTTTCATACCCTCGGTTTCTGATTTTCTGATGAAGTCATTCCACTGCGTCCCCAGTGTGTTGGATTGAAAGGATTTATGGACCCTAGAAAATCCATATTTTAATCCTAATCCCATTTTGTAAAGGCAGCCATTTCTTCTAATCCCTATTCAGCACTGTATGTTGGAAACTTTAATTATATTATCTCCAGAGAGATGTGACTCAATCAAGTGTGGGTATTAAACTTGATTAGGTGGTAATGTGTCTCCATCCATTCCAGGTGAGTTTTGATTAGTTTACTGGAATCCTTTAAAAGAGGAAGGATTTTGGAGAAAACTTCAGAACGTCACAGAACCATGAAGCAGAAAGTCCACCAGCCAGCAATTTTTGGAGATGAAGAAGGAAAACACCTCCTGGGGAGCTTCATGAAACAAGAAGCTGGAAAAGAAAGCTAGCAGACTTTGTCATGTGTCCTTCTAGACGAGATAGAAACCCTGAACATCGCTGGTCTTCTTGAACCTAGGTATCTTTCCCTGGATGCCTTAGATTGGACATTTCTACAAACTTGTTTTAATTGGGACATTTTCTTGGCCTTTAATAAATTAACAACTTATTAAATTCCCCTTTTTAAAAGCCATTCTGCTTCTGGTATATCACATTCTGGCAGCTAGCAAACTAGAACTCCTGGTTTCACCTGTGCTGCTCTGAACGTGTGCAGGTGAATCTGCTTTCACATTCCTGGGCATGTGCCACATGTTGGGAGTGTGGGCAGACACATGATAGACAGTTACCTTTTGTCATTGGTAGATGTCCCAGATGTTTTTCCACAATTCTAGTCACCAGAAGGGGCAATTTAAGACTTTTCATTGTTCCTGTTTCCAGGTTACCATCCTGGTCATAAGGGCTCTGTAAACAGCTCAGCTATCAGTACAGATAGTGTGTTTCCTGCTCCATGCACCACTACTATCCACACTGGTCTTAACTTAGCCCCTTGACTGCTTTGCATAGTACCAATCTCCCACCACATAACGTCAGTACAGGGTTGTGCTGACACAAGTGTCCATTTGGGATGCTGCCTCAGATTCATCTGTGTACCAAGTAGACCTGGGCATGGTACCCATGCTTTCTATAGTGGGTATTTCAAAAGCTATTTCAAGTGCACTGACTTTAATTGTTGAATCTTTATTTGGGATACTGGTCCAAGAATCTTGTGCATTTCTTCACTCAGAAGGCTGATATTGAAAATGCTGTGCTGTAGCAGAGGCTTTCCATTTGGTCAGTGGGCTCAGTTGGGCACTGCCAGATAAACCATGTTGGTTATCCCTGGTTGAATAGGGATGATTGTTTTTAAGGTGACTAGGCAACTTTATGTCAGTCTCTCTACTTGCAAAAAAGACATTATATGCAATACAAATTGCTTTTCCAGGGGCTGAATCTCAGTTCTGCCCCTTTCCATAATCGTGACCAAAAGCCAAGGGGCATTCATTTAGAGTGTTGCTTCTTCCACAGACCCCACCCAAAGCCAATCTCATTGCTGGTTGCATCCAATTCACAGGGTGGGTCTGGATCTACTCCCCTACCCCCACCAGTGCTTGTGATATTTCCCTTTTTGCTTTTTGAGAAGCAGCCTGCTGGAGATCCTTCTATTTACTACTATGACCTTTTCTAATTAGCATTTACAAAGGTTTTAACATTTGGACTAAGTGAGGAGCAAAAGGTTTCCAATACTCCAACAATCCCAAGAAAGTAATTAATTTTGGCATAAGTGGCATAGAAAAACATTGTACCTTATTAATTCCTGAAGAAGGAATAATTTATTTTTGTCTTAACCAACCATACAACACCCACAAATATGACAGAGCAATGAAGGCATTAAAACTTGTAGCGATTCATTGCCCATTCTTGACCCTCAACGTGAGATAACACTAAGTCTGAGGCTTAAATTCTGAAAGAGAATTACTGGTTAACATAACAACATCAATATACTGAGATGGAGTTACACTTGTGGGACTTTTCCACTTAGATAAATCCTTTGCCAGAAGGCTATGGCAGATGGCTGGGCTAAGTAAACAGCCTTGTGGGAACGTGGCAAAAGTCCTTTGTTGTTCTTCCAGGTGAAATGCAAAGGCAGGTTGATTGGCCATATTTAAAGGGATACTAAAGCAAGCATTAATTAAATAAAATCTAAAACAAAGTGATGATGACATAATTGAGTACTAATTTCTTATAGTAAAGAGGCAACCTTTGGAACTGCTGTGCACTAAGGTGGTGTTACTTTATCTTCTGCTTCCCAAACCTCTTCTTTCTCCTCTTCTCCATCATTGAATGAAGAATCTAGAGGACTCAAGCTTTTGAGTCCCAACCTGGATTACTTAGTATTCTCCAAACTTGAGCCTGAGGCAATTTATGGCCTCTGATTTGGGCATATTTGCATGCCAGAATTTCAAACTGATCCACTGCTTGGCACAGGCAATCAGTCAGAGAGTCCTTCATTTCCATTTAGGAAGGCACATATCTTTCTAGCTTTAATTACTCTTTTAAATGGTGTGCAGTAGTTTTTACCATTTGTTCTGCTTGATAGTCATCTGCAAGGCTCCTAATAGATGTCGCTATTTGGTGTTTTCCTTTCTTCTTACTTAAATTTAGTTGTCCTGCTATCTGTTGCAAAACAGTTAGCAACATTGCTGGAGTTTTCAAGGTGCTTTCATACTCTCCCCACACATGGTGATCCCCATTCATCTAGGAAGGCAGCCACTTCCCACACATGGACAATAGAGGCCAATTTGGGATATCCCCCACAGATTCTCCCTTCCAGAGGCTCATGCCTGAAACAGGAGTAGCTCTTTGGTCTCCTGGCTGGCTTGCCAATTATTCCAACCCAGCTTTTGGAGAGCTTGGATCAGGGAAGCCCTAAGATCAAAGAACACGTCAGGTATGGAATTAGACATGAATTTTATTGGGATTTACAAACAGAAGATTATTCCCAATGGCGGCCAGTCAGAAAATGGAAGTTAATGCTTTGCAAAGGGGCAGGGAATGCAAAGGCTTATAAGGGTTTAGGAAAAAGCTACAATAACAGAGTTTCAGCAGCATCTCATGACACAGGGGTTTGAAAGTTTATCGACATGATCAATGGAGAGGAGTTTTAATGCTTTGTTTATGATATCATCTGAACATTCTTCCCCCACCCCAGGAAATCTGATGATCTTTAAGTTCTGTTTCAGTCATTGTAGGTGGCTATATGCAGTAACTTATTTTTAATATGGAGGTGGGGGACCCAGGCCCTAGGACTCCACAACATTGGAAAACAATAATTAAGCCATGGGGTAGAGGGAAATGTCTACTTGGAAGTCAGATTTCTTCTGTTTGTAAATCCCAATAAAATTCATGTCTAATTCCGTACCTGACATGTTCTTTGATCTTAGGGCTTCCCTGATCAAAGCCCTCCAAAAGCTGGGTTGGAATAATTGGCAAGCCAGCTAGGAGACCAAATGTCAGTTGGGACATGAGACACAAGGTGTCCTTCCCTCAGTCAGGTCTCCTAAGGTTTTATGTTCCCCTTCTAACCTCTGGATAAAGCTACTCCTTCCTGTCTTCTATAGCCTCCTGTGCAAGCACCCTGGACCAGACAGATATTGTGAAGTCACCTGTCACCTGTGGGCATTTCCACCTATACAGGATGGCCATGTGCCAGAGGATGATGTGGATGATGCTGCTCCCTCTGTAACCTCTTTGGCATCTCAGTGTTTGGCCTCCAGATTACCTCTACACCCTGAGAAATCAGCTAGAAATATTTACAGCTGATTTCTCTGTACTTCTTGTCTTTGCCAGATCACTCTTTCCTCCAGGGCATGAACCACTTGCCCCTCTGTGAGAAGCCCTTGTAAAACTGCTGGGTTTGATAACCTCCTACCAGGTAGTGCCTAAGGAAGCCCATCATCCTTTACTGGGCACCATCCTGGTTCTGTCCTATTCTCCCTTCTTTGTCTCCTTACCCCGTTTATCTCACCCTGGACTACCTGCATCATCACTGGCCTTATGCCTGACTCTAAAGTCACCCCTTCCCCAGCAATGGCTCCCACAATCCCATCCCCATTTTTCCCACTCACCCTGGAAGCCTCTTCACCTCTGCCTCTTGGGTTCCCCTTGCCCTGCACCTCTTTTCCTGTTTTTCATGTCTTCCTATTCCACATGCCATCAGCTATTCCATATCTGCTACTGGTAGCTTTGATCCATTCACCTCTGACTCCTTCCGTTTCCCCTGTTCTCACCCTCAACCCTGGCCCTGCCCATCCCCTCTCCTTCCTTGCCTCCACCCTCTCCTCTGCCCATATTTCTGCCATCAATGCACTTACTGAGATCACGAGCAAGAGGCATTCTTCCACCCCAACAATTTGCCTTTTCTTCACTTCCACCTCAAATCCTTGAACCCCTCCTTCACCTCCCTCTCTATTTGGACTCCAACCTTCTCCTGGCCATACCTTGTTCAGACTATTAACATCCCTCCCAACCTGGCCAATGCCAGAATTCCCAGATGTACACTGGGCTGTTGCCCTACACCAACTCCTATTGCTGGACCACCATCACCTACTCTTGCTCCCTCTGTTCAGCCAGCTGTAGTTAAATCCCTACGGGGGTTACAATCAACCATTGCAATCCATTAAAAATCATTGCAAAGGGCAGTGCAAGGGTGGCTCAGTGGCAGAATTCTTGCCTGCCATGACAGAGACCTGGGTTTGATTCCCGGTGTCTGCCCATGTAAAACAACAGTAACAACAACAAAAAATTGCAAGGTCAACTGAAATCAATCCCTCCTGGCTGGCCTCTTCTTACTCAGAGAAGCTTCTTGCTGGCTCCAATTTCAAAGTGGACCTACAACCCCAGCCCCAGGCCTGTGCAATTGACTTGACCTTAACATCAGGTAGGTTGGATTCTGCAACCTCTTATTGCATTCCCACAGTGGGACCAGTGGGGAACTGGCAGCATGCCAGCTATGGGAGCCTATCAAGAGGTAAAGGGAACAGCCTGTGGCAGCCAGAGCTTCATTGTTAAGCAGCACTATAATAAGAACATGTACTATGCACCTATTAAAGAGAAGGCAGTTTGTATGTCTACCCTAGAAATGGGGCAAAAAGCTTAAGTGACCCCCAAGACCCAAGGAAAAAGCCCCTGCCAAGGTCTGTGTAATTTACTGATACTCATCATTCCATAATCCCACCAAGTCAGGAAGAGAACACCCAGGCCGTCCCTCAATTCCCTTCATTGGATCAGGAAAAGGAGAAACATCAAGGAGCAGGAAGGACCCTGGAAACCAGCCAAAGGAGGACAAGCCCCTAGTATGTGCCCAGGCCCCAAGGAAATGGATCCCAATATCATGGGCTCCCTGGCTCTGGTTTCCTCAACTTGGAAAAAAGACAGGTAGAGGCACAGAAGTCCTAGCAGGGACTGGAGCCTCTGGAAATAACAAAGACACCCCGGAAAATGCATGAGAATTGAAGACACCTCGAGCTACCTACTTTATTTCCCCACTGCACCCTGCACTCCCCACCCCACACACCACCCTAGTGAGCTCCTTCCAGGAGCAGTTATTTTTCACCTTGAGATGGAAAGGTCTGAGTCCTCAGGCAAATTCTTCAAATGGGCAAGGCTGTGCTGTGGAGGGCACAAAACCTGAATACTCTCTTTCTCTCCAAGGAGAACAATAAACAATGCATATCTTGCTTGAAGCCACTGACTTTTGTGGTAATAGTAATTCATCAAATAACTAATACACCACAAATCCAAATAATGAAAAAAAAACAAACAGGGTAATAAAAAGGAAACAGCCAGCACCCCATTATTTTCCATCCTATAATTCCCCTACTCTAATCTCCAATATAATCAGAGAATTTCCCTCAGTTTATATTTCCTATATATAAATTTTTGGTTGGGTAATGAGTCAACCTTCAGTCATCCCCTTAAATTATGTCCAATGTGATTCACATTTAGCAACAATTTCTCAAAGGTATGACAGTACCTTTGAATTCCTTTATGTGCTAGTTTGAAGCTATTATGTACCCCAGAAAAGCCACGTCCTTTAATCCTCATTCAATATTGCTGGGTAGAATCTTTTTTATTGTTTCCATAGTGATATGACTTACACAATTCTGGGTGGTAACTTTTGGCTAGATGGGCTTCCATGGAGATGTGTTTCCATCCATTCAAAGGTGGGGTAGCTTACTGGAGCCCTTTAAAAGGGAACATTTTAGAAAAGGCTTTAGAGCCACGAAACCCACCAGAACTGCAGAGCTCTGGGAAAGCTGTTAAAGATTCCTAGAGAGAAGCTAGCAAACGTCGCCATGTGCCTTCCCAGCTGAGAGAGAAACTCTGAACATGAAGGGCCTTCTTGAAACAAGGTCTCTTTCCCTGGATGCCTTAACTTGGACATTTTCATAGCCCTGCCTTAATTTGGACATTTTCACAGCCTTAGAACTGTAAACTTGCAACTTAATAAACTTCCCTTTTTAAAAGCCATTCTGTTTCTGGTATATCACATTCTGGCAGCTTGCAAACTAAAACACTTTATATAATGTCTCTGAATTCCTTTCTTTTAGTCTTTGTTCAATTTTTTTTTTCAAATAGATTATCACTGTCTCCTTTTTAGAGGACAGTTGAACTAAATGTCAAGGGGGCATTTATTCTTGTGTATTAAGAAGAGAGACATTCTTAAAGATTTGCAATTTATCTTGACCTTTATACTTCATGTGGCCATCATGTGATAACATTTATGCTAAGAATAAGCAAACACACAAATAAATAAAGGAATAAAAAATCACACATATACATCAAGTCTAACATTTCCATGTCCCATTCTAAACACTGTTGGCCCTTTTCAAAAACAAGTTCTTATGCTTCTGAATCTAGTTATTTCTCTATTAGTAAATGCTTTATAAATGAATGCAGTAAGTCGCCAGCATTTTCCTGCTATTTGACACTAGATTAATTGATGAGTTAAAATTATTCCCTCCATTCAAAGGTTTTATTTGGTATTTCTCAATATGGATTTAACTGTGTTCTATAAATTTTGGACTTTCTGACAAAGTACCAAAAAATGAGTTTTGGGATTCAAATTCACTGGCAGTCATTTCCCATCCTAGCTTTCAACATATTATCTAATATGGCTTAATGTTGAATTGCTACAAAAATGTAACATGAGTTCTTACTTTTATTGAGTAATACTATGCTGTAGAAACCATTAACACAGTACACAGATGTTGATGTCTATAGAAATTTTGTTGAAATAGGCAAAAATATTTCCTGCCGTATCCTCAAGACTGAATATTCTGAGACATCATATCCATAATTACATTGCTACATGGAAAACGGGTATTTCCTGACAATGTGAATTATATGCAAGGACAGAGTAAAGACACCATGAAGCTGAAAAAAAATTTTTTACCTTGAGAAATGGAACTGATAGGAAATAAAGCCATTTAAAAAATAACGTATGAATTAAGTTAGAAATCCATATAGAATCTACTCAATTGCCTTAAATTGTGGACTGTATAGAAATAACTTATTTCAGTTATTAGCACCTGAAAATAGAATATCCTTAAATGCTTAGAGGCCTATCTTGATATTCTGAGGTTGATCTTAAGAAATTTACTCAGAATAAGATAGAAAAAGAAATGAAGGCGTTAGATTGTACAGTAATGTCTTGTTGGTACTATCGACTCGTCTGTAACAGGAAGTGGCATGCAAAGGAGATTGCAATCTCTCACTTGAATTGTGGAAAATATTTGGCATCATGGTCCAAATACCAAGCCCATTTTGGCATGATTTAGGTTTAGGAATTAAGGAAAATAATCTCTCAGTCATCACATATCTGGAGACTTATCCTAATAGAACAGGGCAAGAGCTTGAGTCGTGGGTGAACTCCTGGAGTTTTCCAGTGAAAACTGAATAACAAGGATGGGATGAGTTCAGGTAAAGAATTTGCTCAATAAGACACTATAGACGGAACCATGGTATGAGGGCTTAAACAAAGGAATAAAGTAAGAAACCTCATTTAAGAACAGAAATTACACGGTGGAGTGTTGCAGGGAGGACAGAGATGCTGCCCATCAGATTACATCACAAGGGATTGCAACAGAATTTATTTGGCTGTGAAGATGACATGCAGTCACTTAAGGAAGGGGATTGGAGATTGCTAGGTATGTTTGGATATTACCCACTGTGATGGTTAATTTCATGTGTCAAATTGGTTGGTATGGTGTCCAGTTGTTTCCTCAGGCACTGGCCTGCTTGTTAATGTGAGGGCACTCCCTAGATGGGATATTGTGTCTACAAACAGTTGATTGAACTTAAAACCAACCAAGGACATTGCTCTCGGGCATATGGGTAACATCCCTCCTCATCAATCATTCAAAGATCTTAAAAGTCAGAAACCAAGGTTTTCAGTAGTTGAAGAATTTTTACCTTGACCTCAGCAAATGCCCTTACCAGGATTTCCAGTCAGTCAGTTTCCCATGGGGAATTCAGACTAAGGTCTTCACATTACCTCTGTTTCCAGCCAGCAGCCTGCCCTAAGGAGATCACACTTGCCAGCTTCATGGTTATATGAACCAATTAAATCTCTTAAGATGCATTAACATATCATGATAATTTGGTTTCTTTGGAGAAACTTGACTAATATATTCGTTCCTAATTTAGAATGAATTTTTAAAAACGGCAGAACTGGTGAATGGTGAGTTTAGACCACCAAGGTATAAGTTTGCTTGTATCAAAGAAACAAGGACAAATGAGAAAGGATTGCAAAATGCCTGATTTCTGCCTGCTGTTAGCATTCTCTTGAACTGGTTATGTAATTAGAGTACCTCCATTCAATTTCTGCTTTCTGAATATCTTGTTTCTTCCCATTTTTAAAACTACATATTAAGTCATCAGTAATAGTAAATATGAAGTTGATTTTTAAGTAAGCAAATATGCATCATATTTGTGTAGAATTATGTAATTATCTTTTAATTGTATTTAAAATATGAAAATTACATATCATCAGACAAACTAGGCAATGCAATGTACTTATTCCACCTGCTTAAATTTAATTCTAACACATGAGTTTGGTTCTCATAATTTCCTTCTATTACTACTTGTCATGGTCAGGTTCCTGTATCAGCTTGGCCGAGTGGTGGTACCTGTTTGGTTGGGAAGTGTTGGCCTGTCTGTTGCGATGAGGACATTTCATAGAATTAAATCATGATCACTTCAGCTACATCCACAGCTGCTTCCATTTGTAATCAGCCAAGGGGAGTGTCTCCTGCAATGAATGATGCTTAATCTAATCACTGGAAGCCTTTTAAGGATTCAGAAGAGACAGGCTCTCTTTTTGCTTCCAGTGAGCCTCTCCTGTGGAGTTCATCCAGACCCTCCATTGGAATCGTCAGCTTCACAACCTGCCCTGCGGATTTTGGACTCTGCCTTCCCTAGTTATGTGAGGCACTTTTATAAATCTTATATTTATAAATATATTAATCCACTATACTGAAATACAAAGGATTTGTAATGTACTCTAGTTGTGATGTTTTGAGATTTCCTCTCTGTCCACACTGAATAAAATACATGTTTCTAGGTCTCAGATTCCTCTATAAAATCAGCTTTTAGAAACAAAACTATGTTTTACTTTACCATTTTATTTTTCTGTCAGTCCATGACACCCATTCAGACATCTGTCGACATCTTCAATATATACACATCAAGTGTAAACTAGGTGCATCAGAATTTCACATATATGTTACAGAAAAAATAATTCCATCGCATACTTATATGCTAAAGGGCAAGGAAAATTATTAATATATGGAAATAAAAATGAAAAAATGTTTTCACTCTTCAAGGAAGAACATGTAGGCTTTGGAGATAAATATATTAAATACATCAAATATGTATAAATATTAAAATGTATATATATTGAAATTATTAAAATTATTAAGGTGTAAATATTAAAATTAGGAATATACATACATATTTAAGGTGAGGACTGCTTTCTGTGCCTTGATCTGAATCAGGCCCTTTGTCTCTGATTCATGACTCATGTCTTAGGCCATTGTGGTGGTTTGAAACTGTTATGTATCCCAGAAAAATCATATTCTTTAATCCTGATTCAATATTGTAGGGTGGGATCTGTTGATTAGGTAGTTTCCATGTAGTTCTGTCTCTACATTCAAAGTGGGGTCCCTCACTGGAGTCTTTTAAGAGGGAAGCATTTTGGAAAAAGCTTTAGAGCCTACACAGCCAGAGACCTTTGGAGATGAAGAAAGAAAACTCCCCTGGGGAACCCTTTTGAAATGAGAGTCCTGGAGAGAAAGCTAACAGATATCACAATGTGCCTTCCCAGGTGACAGAGGTGTTTTGGACCCATCAGTCTTTCTTGAGCCAAAGTATCTTTCTCTGGATGCCTTAGTTTGGACATTTTTATAGCCTGAGAACTGTAAACTTGCAAGTTAATAAATTCCCTTTTTGAAAACCATTCCATTTCTTGTATATTGCATTCCAGCAGCTTTAGAAAACCAAGAAAGTGTGACCCAACAATCTGGAAGCTTGTAAATAGGGCAAAAATCTCAGGCCCTTAAGAGTTCTTGGTAGATGCTTTGGCTTTATTCTGAATTTATGAAGAAACAGATGTAAACTCTAGTGATTAGATGCTTCTAACTATCTCTGTAAATGCCACTTGTTATGTTCTAACAAACTTTCCAAATTTGTTTGCTCTGCTCAATATATAATGATGATATTTTTAATGCCTAATATGCTTTATAAACATATTCCATTTACAAACAAATTTAATCCTCACAAATGCCCCCATGAATTGAGAATTATCCCTGCTTTGTTGGCAAAAAGAGTGACCAATCATATGAATTTCCTAAGGCCACACAGCTATTAAAGTTAGACCAGGGGTTTGCATCCAAGTAATGAAATAGAAACTTGTCTTCAATGTGCATACTAACTCATGTATATGCTCTGTATTCCTTCCCATAGTGTTCCCCTTTCAACAGATGTTCTCTTTAGCAGTTATCCCTGACTCTAGGTCATCATCACAAATTAAACCGGAAACTATGAATATTCAAAAATACTCAAAAATAACCAATTAGAAGATGATGTTAGGTAATTAATATCTAACGTGTTAAATTTTAGACAACAGAGGCAGGGTCTTAGTCCTTATATTGATAACTAGCTCACTAACAAGAAACAAGAAAAATCCTATCTATATAATACATTAGTATTTTTCATAATGACTACATATGAAAGGATGGAATAAAGAAGATACAATGGATAGAAGGAAGGAAGACTGCCTGGCCAGGGAATTTGACTGCCTTGGGTTCTTCATGACATATTGGCAAATTTTTTTTTCTTTTTTGGGGGGTGCATGGTCAGGGAATTGAACCCAGGTCTCCCACATGGAGGGCGAGCATTCTACCACTGAACCATCCATTAGGCAAACTTTTTAACCCTACTTAATATCACATTCCTTGTCTATATAATAAAATTATTATAAGTAGTAAATGATAATTATCTATATAAGGACAACATTGCCTAGAACATAAAAATAACCCTATGAAGGTAAGCTATCAGTCTCACAGTCAGTTGATGCAGCTGCTACTTCTACTTATGCTGCTGCTACTGCTACGAGCACTACTACTATTAGCACTTTGTGAACCAGAAAATAGACATGATCTTTGCCTCTCAGTTTGGATGCATAATAATACAGTATTATTCACTTTTACTCTTTTCTTTTATAAACACTACTCCTCGAAACTCCCTTTCTCCTCTTCTTAATCTAAAACCAATTACTTTCTAATTCTGGTAAAGCACTACCCTCCTCTCTCTCTCTCTTTTTTGGAGGGAAAGCAAAGAAAGCAAGGACACAAAAAAAATCTAAAGAAATAATAGCAATGAAATAATGAGACTGTAATGATTAGGGTATTATTAAATATTGGGATATATATATATTAATATATAATAAAATTTATAAATTTAAAAGAAGCTTCTTTAAATAGACCAATGAGATTAATCAATTTAGATTTTTTAAATAGACCTATCAGATACATTAAGTCACTTTGGGAAGAAGAGAAAAACACACCACATTATGAATGACATATAACCTCAACTGTAGAAGATATTCTAAGAGTAAGTACAATGAATGTGAAACTAATTAAGATACTGAATGTTGGATCTACAAAAAGAGACGTTTAAACAAAATCTCTGGTGAGACAATGGGCTAATGCTTCTTTTTTCTTAATTGTATTATCCCTTTCATTTATCTACAGTGAATAAAGTTTCCTTACATGATAAAACTAAGCATTCTAATTTAGTAGAAAATTTTGAAATTAGGTCTTTGCTAATGCAGACCTATGGGAACTGTATCCAAATATATATACATACATAAATATATAGGTATACATACATAGATTATGTATGCATACATAGAAAATAATTTTCTCCTTGGAGGGAGTTTGTAGATATTTACAGGGACTCAAACACATGTATATTGAACCAAGCAATTTAGATTAAATAAAATAACCATTATTTATTTTTTGAATAAGAAAATTTAGATTATGTTTTTGTGTATATACACACATCTCTAAGGTATATTTCTGAAGTGACAATTCTCAGGCACGTGACACTTTGGCACATATAGAATTAAGTAACAAAAAACAGATATCTTGCTTATATTCCATAGTTATCACTGCATGGTATGATATCTAGTTCTATTACAATGCCTGTCCTAATGATCACATGGAATAAAAACAGGCATGATAAAAGTGAGTGTTCAAGAAATGCTAATTTTAGCATTATTTTAGCAAATAATGTTTGGTTTGCAACATCATAATAATCTTTTTAATTTTTTTGTTTTGGTAGGAAGTATGCTAGCTTTATATGAAAATTATTTAAAGGAAGTATTCTGATTACCTACAAAAACAAACTGTTTTGTTATACTAATTGATATTCACCTTAAAAAAGATAACCTATATTGAATTGTGATACACTCCATTTGGAAATTAAATCAGAGGTTATTAAAAATATAAACCAGAGAATGATATAACAATCTATCTTTAACTTTTGGGTTCCCAAGTATACTGAATTTGTGAATGCTTAGAAAGGATGTATTTCCAGGATGTTTTTACAAAAGCACAATATAACTCAAGTATATATTTTAAATGTATGAGAACAGACCTCAGCTCAACTTTATATAATTTTATCCATTAAATTTCCACATTTTACAACTAATTTATAAGTAAGAGAAACTATTCCTGGTCATAACACTTTAAAGCCTTTAAATTGTGAAAATCATTACTCAAATAAGGATATCATAATCTTTGTCTTTCCATGCATGCCTGATTACCTTCAAGTGTCTGTTGAATATTTACCTTGAAAAAATTAATTTGAGCTTTTCTGGGGCCTAGATTGAAGGAACCCCCCTTGAATGAGAATTTATAATTGTATCTACATTCGGGAAAGTCGCAGTCCCTCTTTTAAGAGCCTTATTAGATCTGGTCCACCCAGGATAATCTCCCTTTTGATTAACTAAAAATCAACTGGCTTGGGAAATTACATCCTCAAAATGGCTTCACCTGCACCATAAGCTGTTGGCTAGAAGTCACACTCAAGGGGTGAATATAAAGGGAACAAGCAGCAGCACCACTAGCTCACCCAGCATCTTCATACCCACAGTGTAAATCCGCACACACTTGACTCTTCTCAATTAACAGCTTGTTTTTTCTTTGGCTTTCCTCACAGCCAAGGCATCTTTTACTAGTTTGCTAATATTGAGGGCAGTAGAGACAGACTTACTTCCCATATGGCCTTTTTCTAAGGTTTTAAGTTTGGAGCCAAATTGCACTGGATGGAGCATTTTATAGAGGAGACAGAGCAAGGCCTGCTTTACAAGTGGTATCAGTTCCTACAGCCAGCAGGTCTCAATCTATGGCTGAGGCAAAATGATCTATGTGCACCACCCCTCTCTCGTGTTTGTGTGTAGTGGAGGAACCCCACTCCCTCCCCACTAGGAAGAGGATACCACCAGGGTGTGAGCTGGATGTCCTATATCATACCCACCAGACTTAAATTGCCTCCTGCAAATATATATATATGCTCGAGACAATAGGGGAATGTACTAACAGTGCCCTTAACTACTAGGAAATTACACTTTGTCCCATCAGGCTGACACACTTGGCCCTGAGAACAGAATGTACTTGTGGGGTCCAGGAAAAGGCAGCAGGCCATGCTAGGACTATGCTCTACCACATCCTCTATGGATTTTGACTTTCCTAAAGAAATGGCCTGACAGATCCCCGTTATCTTTATATTCTTCAATATCTGTAAGGTAGATGGTATCCTTTATATATTTTTACATGACTTGTTTTCTTTGACTCAGTTGTGAGTGGACCTGAGTAACCTAGTTCAACATTAACAAACAGACCACAGTCTTTACAGAACAAAAGGACGAAAAAAATCAACACTTGTTGTCAAAAATGACATCACAATCCAGAGTGTACGAAGCAATTTGTAATTTTTCTTCCGAAATCAGTACTACAGTATCCTCACTATTTATTCTTTAACAATAAAATATAAAATGCATTTTCAAGAATAACCAGCCTAAAATGACAGGAGGCAGTTAAAAAACTAGAAAACAATTAAGAAAATAGATTTAAACCCAACATGTAAATAACATTAAGTATGAATTTGCAAAAAACATCATATCCCAAAAGAAATATTCACAGTTTAAAAACAATACTCAATCTATGCTTTGTAGAAATGCACTTTAAAGATGTAGACATCTTGAAAGTAAAATAATGAAATAGATAACAAAGAGCAATCATAAGAAACCTGTGGAATCAGTAACCATAAAAAATGGTAAAGTAATATTAATACCAAAGAAATCTGGCATCAAAACAGACTATTACTGGACAATGATGAGTAGTTAAATTTGCCAAGGGGAAAAACAACCTTAGAGTTGAAAACAACGTGTAATCACAGAGCTTAAAAAAATTCAAGGCAAATATTGATGTAAGTTTAGGAGATTTAAACAAATTCCTCATCATATTTTGTGACTTTAAAACCTCTAAGTAACTGAAAGAACAAATAGAAAACATCAAATAAAGTTTAACAGATGGTGCAGAAACAACTGGATATCTTCATGCAAAAAAAAAAATCTAGAAGCTGCCTTTCACAAGGGCATAATATACTGAAATACACACTATAAACATTCATTCACTATAGACATAATATAGTGAAATATACACTATAGACTTCAGAAAGGCATAATAAGTAAAAATACACTATAAACCTAAATGTAAAACATACTACAGTTTTTGATGAAAAAAAATTGGAGAAAATCTAGATGACCTTGGGTTTGCTGATGGTTTTTAGATACAATATTAAAGCATGGTACATGAAAGAAAAAATGAAGTTGGACTTCATTAATCTTTTAAAAAATTCTGTTCTGTGAAAGACACCTAAAAGAATGAAAAGAAAAGCCACTGACTAGGAGAAAATACTTAAATACATGTCCATTAAAGGACTTTTGTCATCCAAATACACAAAGAACCCTTAAAGTTCAATAATAGAGAACATAAAACCCAATTAAAAAATAGGCAAAAGATCTGGACTTCCATTTATAGACCTTCTATCTATAAATAGAAGATATTAAGATGGCAAATAAGCATAGGAAAAGACTTCAACCTCATATGTTAATAGGGAACTGCAAATTAAAAGAACAAAGATATACTAATAGACATAACCTATTAGAATGGCTAAATTCCGAAATACTGGTGACACCAAATGCTTGTGAAAATGCAGTAAGAATTCTCATTGTTGCATGAATGCAAAATGTTACAACCAATTTGGATGACAGCTGGTGATTTATTACAAATTTAAACACACTTTTACCATAAGATATGGCAATCATACCCCTAAGTATTTACCTAAAAGAGCTGAAAAGTAAAACCACACAAAAACTTGCAAATGAATGTTTTTAGCAGATTTATTAATTGTAAAAATTGGAAGCAACCAAGATGTCCTTCAAAAGGTGAAGCCTAAACTGTTTTATATCCATACAATGGCATAGTCTTTGGCAATCCAAGTAATTGTGCTATCAAGATATGACAAGGCAGGGAGAAAACTTAAATGCATATGAAATATGGAAGAATCCAGTCTGAAAGGGCTACTCACTGTATTTCAACCATATGACATTCCAGAAAAGGCAAAACTATGGAGACCATAAAATATCAATATTTGTCAAAGATTCAGCAGGAGGGAAGGATGGGTCAATAGACTAAGCCCAGAGGATTTAGAGTAGCAAACCATTCTCTATGATAGTATAATGGTAAATACATGACATTATGCATTTATCAAACCCCATAGAACTGTAAAATACATAGTAAACCCTAATGCAAATTATGGTCTTTAGTTACTAATAATGCACCAGTATTGATACATCATTTGTAAACAAATGCATTACACTAATGTAAAATAGTTAACAATAAGGAAACTGTAGGAATGTTGCCAGAGGAAGAGAGATTAGTAAAGGCATTTAAGGGTACCTCTGTAATTTTTGTTCAATTCCTCTGAAACGTAAAACATACCTAAAAATAGACCACTATTTTTAAAAAGTATAAGATTTAAACAAAATTATCAAACATCTTGCTCTATATAAAATACTATACCCAACAAATGCAGAGCATATACACTATTGACAAAGATATTTACCACATGTTAGGCTTAACATAAAGTGTCAATACATTTTTAAAAACTGAAAATAACATAAAATCATCTGACTATAACAGAATCAAATAATAAAGTATATATCAGGAAAAATACCCCAATATTGAATATGAACTGACACAGTTGAAAATAACCCAACCGATCACAGAATTCACAAGAAAAACTGAAAAATATTTTTAATTGAATGCAAACAAAAGCACACATAGGAAAATTTGTAGGACATCCTTAAAATAGTGATAAGAATGGACTTCATAGCTTTAAAGGCCTATATATTAGAAACAAGGAAATTCTAAAAATAAACCTTTATACAGACATATTAAGAAGATAAAACGATTAATAAAACAGAGGATAGCAGATTTAAATCCATAATATTGAAATGCAAAGATTTCCCAAGTTTGGTTACTGGAACGACTCACAAGGCTTTACAAGGCCTCACCCAGTATATTCAAATAAGGCTTTCATTGGAAGGTAAAGATAAGGTGCAACAGACTACAGGCAAGTAGTAAAAAAAATAAGGGGGGAAGAGGGGGGGAATTTTGATCCATACCTGTAGCTTCTCCAAAAAAAATAACTCAAACAGTTCACAGACCTAAGTGTAAAACCTAAAACTATAAATTGTCTAGGAGAAAACATAACAAGAAAATCTTTGACCTGGAGTTAGGCAAAAGCTTCATTAACTGGAATGTAAGTATGATTCTTGAGAAGAGAAAAATGATAAACAGGACTTCATCAAAATTAAAAACTTTCTCTGTGGAAGATACTCTAATGGGAACGCAAAGAGAAGTGACAGATGGGGAGAAAATATTTGTAAATCAAATAGGTGATATAAAGGCTTCTATCCAGAAAATAAAGAACTCTCCAGACTCAATGACAACAAAGGACAAATAACACATGAGCAAGATTTAGAGATATCTCTCCAAAAGACATAGAAGTGATATATAATCATATGAAAAATTAGAAACAAAGCAACAAGCTAACAGTATACACTTATTAGAATGGGTAAAAAAAAAAAAAAAATTACAATACCAAGAATTTGCAAGGAATGTGCAAATTTGTCTTCACCACAGCTGGTAAATTTTTGGGAATAATTTCTTTAAATAATTGGCCCCATTTCTTCTTCTTCTCCTTTTGAGCCTATAAATTACCAGTTCATTAGATTTTTTTTATATTGTGGCATGAATTATTGAGGTTTTTTCCCCCTAATCTTTTAGTTTTCTTGAGACTGGATGATGCTCGATATATAAATTCATTGACTCCTGTTATTTATATTCTAAGCATGTTGGGTTTTTATACTTCAGATATTATATTGTTTAATTCCAGAATTTCCATTCAGTTCTCTTTATGGTTTCTATTTCTCTGCTGTGATTTCCTATCTTTTTATTCATTAGAAGTATCTTCTTCATTTCACTGAACAATTATAACTGCTGTTTTAAAATTGTTATTTGATAATTGGAAGATTGGGTTACCTTGGGATTAACATCCTAAACATTTTCAATAGTATACTATACTGTAGAGACTCTGGATTCACTATACTGTTTTTTTTTTTTAAAGATAATTAACATGAAAAGATCCCAAATGCACCCTTTCACCTTACATGAGTGGCAGTTCAAATCTCAGTTCAGTTCTATTAAGCTAATCTGCAAACTACTTGCCTATTCCACACTTGAATTTTTCAGTGATCAGTTAGGTACGTAGACGGTGCATACACCAAATTTGGGGATCCCCTTCTACTCTTGTCCCAAGAGCTCTCTCCCTCACTTTGTGGAAGATGTGGTTCCCTTGAGCTCCATCTTGTAGTTATCCAGGCTTTCCACTGAAGTTTAGGTTTCCCACAGTACATCCTGACTATGGTCAGTCCTCAGGTCAAAGCTACATCATTTACTTGGCTCACATCTATCTTCCTCCACCTAATCTCCCATCCTAAATCTTTCTGCTGTTTTTTTTTTCCACTTTACAGAACTCTCAGGTTCTGGTACTTCGTGCAGAATTTAGTGATTGTTTGCAGGAGTGCTGGTCTGTTAAGAAATTACTGCATCTGCCTTTACACTTGCTGTTAGCTTACCTCAAGTGCCATGAGAAGGAGTCCTCTCTTCATGTTTGAAATTTTCCCTGAAGATAATTTTCACCCATTTTACATACCGTTCAAAGCTCATATAGGTGCTCATACAGGTATATTCATTAAACTTATTTGTATAGTAAATTCAAATGTTCAAACTGTCAGAGAGGGAGTATATCATAAATTCTGGAGACCAACTGCCAAGATATATATCTTCCCTCCGTCACTCACTAGTGGTATTTTTCAATGTGAGCAAGTTTCTTAACTCTGCTCAACTCAGTTTCCTCAATTACATAACCCTAATAACTTTCCTTACCTCACTGGGTTATTACTGGGATTAAAAGTGAAAATATATGCAAATAAGTATCTGATGTATAGAAATAATTCAGTAAATGTTGGTTATTCATATTATTGCATATATGTGAAAATAAATGTCCCATTTCCCTGTCTTCCCTCTAATCAAACAATAATGACAATATTCACAAAAAATTGTTTAAGGTGGGCGGGCCGCGGTGGCTCAGCGGGCAAGAGTGCTTGCCTGCCATGCCGGAGGACCCCGGTTCGATTCCCGGCCCCAGCCCATGTAAAAAACAAACAAACAAACAAAATATAATAAAACAAGAAAATGTTTAAAAGATGTTTCCCTTTCTTCCTCCCTTCCTTCCTTCCATCCTTCCTTCCTTCTCTGTCTTTCCTTCCTTTCCTCCCTCAAAAAAAAAAAAAAAAAAAAAAAATTGTTTAAGGATTTCCATCAAAGAGCAAGACTATACACAGGACAAAAATTAGGAATGTATACAAATTGAAAATTTGTAGCAGCGACAGAAAATTAGTACATTTTGCAAAATGTTCAACCCACTAGTTATTATTAAAATACTGGTTAGT
Organism: Tamandua tetradactyla; assembly: GCF_023851605.1. Lineage (NCBI taxonomy): Eukaryota > Metazoa > Chordata > Mammalia > Pilosa > Myrmecophagidae > Tamandua > Tamandua tetradactyla. Next base: position 21,966,471 of record NC_135328.1, on the reverse strand, counting down.
ATAGCAATAAAGTATCATTTTATAACTATTATATCAGAAAATTTAATATTAACAGTCAGTGCTGATTAGGTTGCTGTCAAACTGATATACTTTATTTTCTCAATGTGAATTGATACAACTGATTTGGTAAACAATTTGCAATACATTTGAAAGAAAAAAATCTTCATTATCTATAATACTGGACTTCTTGAAGTTCAGCATTTACAGCCTCCTTGCTCTCCTACATTGGTTACCTGGGTGTTATTCAACATCTTCAGAGATGCATGGAGAATAAAGGATAAGAAATGCCAACCCCTAGGCCAAAAGTATGAGCACAATCCAGGGACAGGATGACAATAACACTCAAGGACCAAGAAAGGATATGGGCCAAAATAACATACCTAATATATCAAGACAAGATATCAGGTCAGAACCTTCAGGATTCAGTTTGAAGACAGTGTCTTCGTGATGTATCTGGAAATACTAAGAACTAAATATAGTATTCTCATGATATACGTTAGCTCCACCTTTCTAGTTCTTAAAGAAATTCTACCCATTTAAACCAGAAAGCAGACGATTCTAAAAATTCTAATCATCAACAAACTTTTCAGTTCTTTTGGTCGAGTAGATGGATCTGTTTATTTCTGTATGTATCACTGAGGAAAAAGGGGGAAAATTTGATTTTGCCTGCTGGCTTCTAGATTCTCATTCACCAACAGATTATTATTGACTGGATGTATGAAAAGACTAATAAATACCTAGTTTGAAAATATCAGAAGACTCCAAATTAATGTGCAGCAAAGAGCAGCATGCAACACACCTTCCAAGCTTCTACTAAAACACTCATATATTCACAAAGATAAAAAAAATAACCTTAAGGTTACAGAGACCAATTATTAAGCAATAATATAGACATGATATTCAAACATTAAAAATGAGAGAAATTTTTAAGGATCTGTTTCCCATTCTGACTTTACACTAGGGATCTGGCATTGTGTTCTCAAGGAGCAAGCCTCAAACAGCTTAATGTGTGCATAATAGCTTTTTTTTGCTCCCTTTGTTGATTCAGCTACTTGCTTTATGATTTTTCCTTGCCTAAATGACTTTATTAGTAATAGAAAACACACTAATTTTGCCTTAGTAGTTAAACCAATTAAAAGCTGACTATCAGCTATATTTATTCTATAATTTAATTTCATCTGTCTCTGTATAATCTTACTTTTATATACAGGATTTATCACCCACCATGTCAGGTTCCCTAACATATAAAAGATTTGTATAAGAATACCTTTGATCTCACACATTAAATCACAACCACAATAATTGGACCATAGCTGCATTAATTAAGAAAAAAGGAATCTATGCCCATTTCATAAGTGACTGTATAAAGGAAGAGATCATGGGTCTTGAAAATGCAGGTTAGGTGGCAAAAACATTCAACTTTTATATAAACAAATTAGATAGATCCCAAGTTCTGAAAAGTTTATGTTTAAAAGCCAGGTCAAGGAGAGGGATAAATTTGTATTTCAAACTTCCGCAAGTGATCATTTGGGTCCTTTTGTCTGGGATTTTGTTTCCTTTGGAATCTTTCCATTTTGACATTGAGTAAATCTGGCTACTGTAGAAACACCATCCACAAACTTGGTTTTGAAAAGAACATTTGCATTGTTGAACATACCTTCTTTTAGGGACACCACAATGAACTTAAGGGAAAGAGAAAAAAAGCATTAAAAGTACATATTTCTATAATATCCTTGAAGAAGTTCACTCCCTTTTTTCATATGGGGGATACAAATTATTCAGAGATTATTTTATATCTTTACATGATTGGTTCTAAGCAATTGCACATTTTCAAATGCAAATAAATAGGTATCACATGAGACAACTAAATGAATCTTACTTTTCATATTTATTTTTTTGAGTCTCGTAATTTCACCTGGAGTCCTTCATAACCCAAGTTCATTAGTCCCTGGTGGTTGACTGCCAGTTGCTCTTTTCTGTAGCTGACATTCACTGTTTTGTTGCTAGTCCTAACTACTCTAGTAAAAGACTTTTCTCTGACATTCTAATAATCTCAAAGAAGGCTTCAAATTCCTGCAGCACTGGCTCAAATGGAGCCTTTGTATGATTAAGAAAAGGCACCCTTTCCTTTGTATTAGGAAAAGGGACCACTTCACTGCTATCTGCCAAAAAAACTGCCATAATAATTACACAGCTATGACAACTATGACGAATGGAGCCCCCAGAGTTGTACAATCCTTAATCTATACAACTATAATTGGCAGCCCCAGTTCCTATAGCAACAGTGCAATAAAAACGTCTCTACTTTTTAGCTAAGAGGAATAAGACTTCCCCCATCATGTGCAGGAAAGCCACACAACTTTCTGACATCTAGGTATATTCCTGAAATAGTTTTGGCACCTAGCTACAGAAAATAACTGCATTAATCCTAAATCAATTTCAAATCAGGCTAAGACTAGATTCTTTCATACTATAATGAACAATTCTAATGCCTGGCTCTATCTATCAGAGACTAAACTGTCTTTCTTTCTGCACCCACTTGAATATAAGTATATATTTAAATAGATACACAACACTTTAGTATACCTTAATCCTAAATATCTCATTAATACTGATTGCTTCTAAAGAATAGTTTTAGAAAAACAAATACTATAAAATTAAACTATTGATAAACTATCACTGAGACATTTTTCCTGCTTCTTACCTGAGAATGTGTGAAATGAGTACGTAGCATCTGTCCAATATTCTGGGTATGAGAAAGATCCAAGGCTGCGTCTACTTCGTCGAGGATATAAATCGGAGCGGGTTTGAAGAGCAGCATGGACAGTATTAATGACAGAGCCACTAAAGACCTAAGAAAAGAAGACCGGTGGGAGGAAAGCCGCCACCAAAACGTGACTTTAAACTTTTGTACCAAAACAATAAAGTCAATCTACCACCATGTTATTACTGTGAATTGTTTAGCTTTATCTGCAAAACAGTCATAAAAAAGAATCTTAAGTTCGATTCCCAGAGCCTGCCCATGCCCCTTACCCCCTTCTCCCCTCAAAAGAAGAATGTGAAGTTTCAAACTTCAACTCTATTTTTGCTATACTAAAATGTTTTTCATATTTTAGTTTCTCATTTTCCCCCTCAATGACAAGTTCTATTTTGAATACAGTTTTATATTCTTCTTTGCATTCATCAGGAACCTTAATTTTAAACCCAATTCTAAAGACAACTTCTTCAATTTTGCTTTATCAGATTGTTTTCCATTTTGAAATCATTGAAAACTCTTTAACATTAAAGATACAATTTTAAATCTCCCATGTACATATTATTTCATAAGACACCTTGTCACATAATATGCAGTACATGTCCATATGGAAGGATCATTTTTGTTTTGCTGGTTCTTTTTCTTTATTTTCCTTTCTCAATTGTTTATTTTTGTTTGATGCCCAAGGTAGCAGGTGAGTAAGAACTAATTCGTTAAGAGAATGTCTACTGTCTTCATGAAAGTGTAGCTGTTATTATGTAGGTGCAGACACACAGACTCATACTCAGTGTGTGTGTGTATGTGTGTGTGTGTATATATATATATATATATATACACCACTTGAGAATAAGTTGCATACATTATAGCCTGTTATACTAAGTATTTCAGAAGTTCAAAGAATCCTTACCTAAATTTTCTAAGTTACTATTATCCCAGATTTCATAGCTCACCACCCCTTTTAAATGCATCTCTATTTATATTCAAATCTGGAATTAGGAATCATAATACTTGTTATAGTAATTCTTATTAAGAAATAGTTTTAGGAGGCGGGGCCAAGATGGCAGCTTAGTAAGGTATGTGTGTCTTAGTTCCTCCTCCAAAGCAACTACTAGGTGAACTGAAACAGTGCAGAACAGCTCCCGGGGCCACGACAGGGAATGGACACACAGCGTACCCTAGTCTGGACTGGCTAGTCTGACTGCGAGACTCGGCTGCGGTGAGATCCCCGAGTGGCACGCGATTTCCCGAGCAGCGGCAGATGTGGCGGCCGGAGCTCGTCCCTCCCTCCTTCCCGGGCCGGCTGAGAGTCTCGGATAGGCAAGTTTCCCAAGCCAAGGCGGCCGGCACCCCTCTTTTGCGGGCGGCTTCCTGGTCTGGCTACGAATCTCGGATCAGAGGGCTACCCAAGCCGCGGTGACCCTCCCCCGCAGGTGGCTTCCTGGTCCGGTGGGGAATTCCACAGGCCGCGGTGGCCGGTGACCGACGCCCCTCCCCCACGGGTGACTTCCTGGTCCGGTGGCGAATTCCCCGGGCCCGCTGCGGCCGGCGACCAGCCACAGGGTCCCCTCAAGCCGCGGCGGCTGAAGCCCCCACCACGCGCGGCCCCACGAACCAACGGAGAGAATTGGATCAGAAATCCCCAGGCTGCGGAGATCGGTGACCGGGGGGATTCCTTCCAAACACGTGAGACAAACGTGTGCCACAAGCGCCACCTACTGGGCAGGATAAGAAAAACAGAACCCAGAGATTTCACAGAAAAATCTTACAACCTTGTTGGGTCCGACACCCAGGGAAATCTGACTAAATGCCCAGACACCAGCAGCAGAAGATAACGGTCCATGCTCAGAAGATTGAGAATATGGCCCAGTCAAAGGAACAAACCAATAGTTCAGATGAGATACAAGAGCTGAGACAACTAATGCTGAATATACGAACAGAAATGGAAAACCTCTTCAAAAATGAAATCGATGAATTGAGGGAGGACATGAAGAAGACATGGGCTGAACATAAAGAAGAAATAGAAAAACTGAAAAAACAAATCACAGAACTTATGGAAGTGAAGGATAAAGTAGAAAAGATGAAAAAAACAATGGATACCTACAATGATAGATTTAAAGAGACAGAAGATAGAATTAGCGATTTGGAGGATGGAACATCTGAATTCCAAAAAGAAACAGAAACTATCGGGAAAAGAATGGAAAAATTTGAACAGGGTATCAGGGAACTCAAGGACAATATGAAACACACAAATATACGTGTTGTGGGTGTCCCAGAAGGAGAAGAGAAGGGAAAAGGAGGACAAAAACTAATGGAAGAAATTATCACTGAAAATTTCCCAACTCTTAGGAAAGACCTAAAATTACAGATCCAAGAAGTGCAGTGCACCCCAAAGAGATTAGACCCAAATAGGCTTACTCCAAGACACTTACTAGTTAGAATGTCAGAGGTCAAAGAGAAAGAGAGGATCTTGAAAGCAGCAAGAGAAAAACAATCCATCACATACAAGGGAAACCCAATAAGACTATGTGTAGATTTCTCAGCAGAAACCATGGAAGCTAGAAGACAGTGGGATGATATACTTAAATTACTAAAAGAGAAAAACTGCCAACCAAGACTCCTATATCCAGCAAAATTATCCTTCAAAAATGAGGGAGAAATTAAAACATTCTCAGACAAAAAGTCACTGAGAGAACTTGTGACTAAGAGACCAGCTCTGCAAGAAATACTAGAGTCAGATACAAAAAGACAGAAGAGAGAGGTATGGAGAAGAGTATAGAAAGAAGGAAAATTAGATATGATATATATAATACAAAAGGCAAAATGTTAGAGGAAAATATTATCCAACAGTAATAACACTAAATGTTAATGGACTGAATTCCCCAATCAAAAGACATAGACTGGCAGAATGGATTAAAAAACAGGATCCTTCTATATGCTGTCTACAGGAAACACATCTTAGACCCAAAGATAAACATAGGTTGAAAGTGAAAGGTTGGGAAAAGATATTTCATGCAAATAACAACCAGAAAAGAGCAGGAGTGGCTATACTAATATCCAATAAATTAGACTTCAAATGTAAAACAGTTAAAAGAGACAAAGAAGGACACTATCTACTAATAAAAGGAACAATTAAACAAGAAGACATAACACTCATAAATATTTACGCACCGAACCAGAATGCCCCAAAATACGTGAGGAATACACTGCAAACACTGAAAAGGGAAATAGACACATCTACCATAATAGTTGGAGACTTCAATTCCCCACTCTCATCAATGGACAGAACATCTAGACAGAGGATTAATAAAGAAATAGAGAATCTGAATATTACTATAAATGAGCTAGACTTAACATACATCTATAGGACATTACATCCCACAACAGCAGGATACACCTTTTTCTCAAGTGCTCATGGATCATTCTCAAAGATAGACCATATGCTGGGTCACAAAGCAAGTCTTAACAAATTTAAAAAGATTGAAATCATACACAACACTTTCTCGGATCATAAAGGAATGAAGTTGGAAATCAATAATAGGCAGAGTGCCAGAAAATTCACAAATACGTGGAGGCTCAACAACACACTCCTAAACAACGAGTGGGTCAAAGAAGAAATTGCTAGAGAAATTAGCAAATACCTCGAGGCGAATGAAAATGAAAACACAACATATCAAAACTTATGGGACGCAGCAAAGGCAGTGCTAAGAGGGAAATTTATTGCCCTAAATGCCTATATCAGAAAAGAAGAAAAGGAAAAAATGCAGGAATTAACTGTCCACTTGGAAGAACTGGAGAAAGAACAGCAAACTAATCCCAAAGCAAGCAAAAGGAAAGAAATAACAAAGATTAGAGCAGAAATAAATGAAATTGAAAACATGAAAACAACAGAGAAAATCAATAAGGCCAGAAGTTGGTTCTATGAGAAAATCAATAAGATTGATGGGCCCTTAGCAAGACTGACAAAAAGAAGAGAGAGGATGCAAATTAATAAGATCAGAAATGGAAGAGGAGACATAACTACTGACCTCACAGAAATAAAGGAGGTAATAACAGGATACTATGAACAACTTTATGCTAATAAATACAACAATTTAGAGGAAATGGACGGGTTCCTGGAAAGACATGAACAACCAACTTTGACTCAAGAAGACATAGATGACCTCAACAAACCAATCACAAGTAAAGAAATTGAATCAGTCATTCAAAAGCTTCCTAAAAAGAAAAGTCCAGGATTAGACGGCTTCACATCTGAATTCTATCAAACATTCCAGAAAGAATTAGTACTAACTCTCTTCAAACTCTTCAAAAAAATCGAAGCGGAGGGAAAACTACCTACTTCATTCTATGAAGCCAACATCACCCTCATACCAAAACCAGGCAAAGATATTACAAAAAAAGAAAACTACAGGCCAATCTCTCTAATGAATATAGATGCAAAAATCCTCAATAAAATTTTAGCAAATCGTATCCAACAACACATTAAAAGAATTATACAGCATGACCAAGTAGGATTCATCCCAGGTATGCAAGGATGGTTCAACATAAGAAAATCAATTAATGTAATACACCACATCAACAAATCAAAGCAGAAAAATCACATGATCATCTCAATTGATGCAGAGAAGGCATTTGACAAGATTCAACATCCTTTCCTGTTGAAAACACTTCAAAAGATAGGAATACAAGGGAACTTCCTTAAAATGATAGAGGGAATATATGAAAAACCCACAGCTAATATCATCCTCAATGGGGAAAAATTGAAAACGTTCCCCCTAAGATCAGGAACAAGACAAGGATGTCCACTATCACCACTATTATTCCACATTGTGTTGGAGGTTCTAGCCAGAGGAATTAGACAAGAAAAAGAAATACAAGGCATCAAAATTGGAAAGGAAGAAGTAAAACTATCACTGTTTGCAGACGATATGATACTATACATCGAAAACCCGCAAAAATCCACAACAAAACTACTAGAGCTAAAATGAGTACAGCAAAGTAGCAGGTTACAAGATCAACATTCAAAAATCTGTAGCATTTCTATACACTAATAATGAACAAGCTGAGGGGGAAATCAAGAAACAAATCCCATTTACAATTGCAACTAAAAGAATAAAATACCTAGGAATAAATTTAACTAAAGAGACAAAAAACCTATATAAAGAAAACTACAAAAAACTGTTAAAAGAAATCACAGAAGACCTGAATAGATGGAAGGGCATACTGTGTTCATGGATTGGAAGACTAAATATAGTTAAGATGTCAATCCTACCTAAATTGATTTACAGATTCAATGCAATACCAATCAAAATCCCAACAACTTATTTTCAGAAATAGAAAAACCAATAAGCAAATTTATCTGGAAGGGCAGGGTGCCCCGAATTGCTAAAAACATCTTGAGGAAAAAAAACGAAGCTGGAGGTCTTGCACTGCCTGACTTTAAGGCATATTATGAAGCCACAGTGGTCAAAACAGCATGGTACTGGCATAAAGATAGATATATCGACCAATGGAATCGAATAGAGTGCTCAGATATAGACCCTCTCATCTATGGACATTTGATCTTTGATAAGGGCAGTCAAGCCAACTCACCTGGGACAGAACAGTCTCTTCAATAAATGGTGCCTAGAGAACTGGATATCCATATGCAAAAGAATGAAAGAAGACCCATATCTCACACCCTACACAAAAGTTAACTCAAAATGGATCAAAGATCTAAACATTAGGTCTAAGACCATAAAACAGTTAGAGGAAAATGTAGGGAGATATCTTATGAAACTTACAATTGGAGGCGGTTTTATGGACCTTAAACCTAAAGCAAGAGCACTGAAGAAGGAAATAAATAAATGGGAGCTCCTCAAAATTAAATACTTTTGTGTATCAAAGAACTTCATCAAGAAAGTAGAAAGACAGCCTACACAATGGGAAACAATATTTGGAAACGACATATCAGATAAAGGTCTAGTATCCAGAATTTATAAAGAGATTGTTCAACTCAACAACAAAAAGACAGCCAACCCAATTACAAAATGGGAAAAAGACTTGAATAGACACCTCTCAGAGGAGGAAATACAAATGGCCAAAAGGCACATGAAGAGATGCTCAATGTCCCTGGCCATTAGAGAAATGCAAATCAAAACCACAATGAGATATCATCTCACACCCACCAGAATGGCCATTATCAACAAAACAGAAAATGACAAGTGCTGGTGAGGATGCAGTGAAAGAGGCACACTTATCCACTGTTGATGGGAATGTCAAATGGTGCAACCACTGTGGAAGGCAGTTTGGCAGTTCCTCAAAAAGCTGAATATAGAATTGCCATACGACCCAGCAATACCATTGCTGGGAATCTACTCAAAGGAATTAAGGGCAAAAACTCAAACGGACATTTGCACACCAATGTTTATAGCAGCGTTATTTACAATTAATTGCAAAGAGATGGAAACAGCCAAAATGTCCATCAGCAGACGAGTGGCTAAACAAACTGTGGTATATACATACGATGGAATATTATGCAACTTTAAGACAGGATAAAATTATGAAGCATGTAATAACATGGATGGACCTAGAGAACATTATGCTGAGTGAGTCTAGCCAAAAACTAAAAGACAAATACTGTATGGTCCCAATGATGTGAATCGACATTCGAGAATAAACTTGGAATATGTCATTGGTAACAGAGTTCAGCAGGAGTTAGAAACAGGGTAAGATAATGGGTAATTGGAGCTGATGGGATACAGACTGTGCAACAGGACTAGATACAAAAACTCAAAAATGGACAGCACAATAATACCTAATTGTAAAGTAATCATGTTAAAACACTGAATGAAGCTGCATCCGAGCTATAGGTTTTTGTTTTGTTGTTTTGTTTTGTTCTTACTATTATTACTTTTATTTTTTTTCTCTATATTAACATTCTATATCTTTTTCAGTTGTGTTGCTAGTTCTTCTAAACCGATGCAAATGTACTAAGAAACGATGATCATGCATCTATGTGATGATGTTAAGAATTACTGATTGCATATGTAGAATGGTATGATTTCTAAATGTTGGGTTAATTTCTTTTTTCCGTTAATTAATAAAAAAAAAGTTTAAATTAAAATATTTTAATATGAACTATTATAATCACTTAGCATTAGAGAAAACTACAACATCTGCAAGTACACTTACTCTATGACTTCAAATACCTTCTGGCACACAGCACTAGAGCATACAGTTTTTCCTGTATGCTCTATACAGGAAACTATGGTAAAAATAAGAAACATAGGTGGAAACGACATGTGTATATATGGAAGGGATATAGCGAAGTGAAATTAGGATCTCTACCAAAGGAAATGAATGAAACAGTGAAATAAAAACCAAATCAAGTAGAGGAAGACTGACATTCACCTCTGTTAAAGGGAGCTGAGGTCATCCAAGCAACCTAAAGTTATTATCTTTTGTTTCCAAGTGTTTAAGCCATTGAGCTTTAAGTTAAATGTTTAAAACAATATTTCGCCAAGAGTTAAACTCTGCTGTAGAGTAATATGTCACCATAACTATGGAAATAATATTTAGATTCTGGTAAGAGAAACATACATTTCCTAGTTTTCTTAAAAACATTTTCCAAAACTTAAAAAAAAACCAGTTAAAGATATTGGGATCTAAATTGTGGGATGAAAGTTTAGCTAACATCTTCAAAAGGCAGTAGGAGCTGTCTTTTAAACTGTTAAAATATTTAGGAATTTTATCATTTATGAAAAACATAAAGTGGTCTTCTTTCTACTCATAAAAATGACAAAGATTTCTTAAGAGAAATTCTCTACATACATAAAAGTTATACAATGGCCTTATACGGCATCTAAGAACAATTCAAGGACTATGGATGCACATTCAGCAGGAGGAAGAAAAACACTCATAATCATCGACAATTATGTAAACATTTAGTTTTCAATCAGGACACTTTAATTATGTGGCTGTCTGCAGGCAGGGAGTTAAGCCATATGACCTTTTAAGTTTCTATCAGTATGCTGTGTTTCTTAATCATTACAGAATGCCTGGGACAGACTTTCTAAAATTCCAGATGATGCCATTTCCAAAACTGTTTCTTTGTTTCCATCTGGCATTTTCATTTTGTCTGAAAAACTTCCTCTAACTTGTAGTACAGTTCTGCTGGATCAAATTCTTTCAACTTTTGTTTGTATTATATTGTCTTCATTTTGAAGTATATTTCTATTAGATATAGAATTCTAGGTTGATGTACATTTTTCTTTCAGAATGTAGTCATTCTTTTATTTGTTCCTTTACATGTCATTTTTTTTTTTAAATCTTCAGCAATTTTAGGACAGGCCTTGTGTTATGTATTGTGTGTTTCCTGTTTGTGGTACATAGAACTCTTAGGTCTGTGGATTTACAGCACTCACAAAATCTGAAAAATCTAGGGCCTTTACTTCTTCAAATATTTTGTCTTCCACCTCTCTCTTTCTGGGACTCTAATCACATGCAAGTTAGACCGTCAACCTTGCATTTTTTTCCTTCAGATTTTCATTTCTTAGTTTAGCATTAAGAGATCATATTGCTATGTCTTCAAGTTCACTAGTTTCTTTTGCAATGTCTAATCTGCTGTTAATCTTATGTAGTGTCATTTCAGGCATATTTTATACAGGTGAATAAGGACTTTGGGTCTATTTTTTCTACTCTTTTACCTGGTGCTAACGCTATGCTTGCACCACCAGAGGGACAGACTGTTTCTATGAAACATCTATGGAAGTTCCATTTGATTTTTTAAAAATAATTTCCATTTCCCTCATTTATGTTCATAGTTTCCTTTAAATATTTGAAAACAGTTACTGTAACTTTAACATTGTTTGTTCATTTTGATTTTTCTCCTGGTTGTGAGTCAAATTTTCCTGACATTTGTCTAATAATTTGTATTAGATGTTGGACATTGTGATTATTATGTTTTTGAGTATCTTGGTTTTGTTGTCATCCTTTAAAGACTGTTGGACTTCGTTCTGACAACCAACTTACACGTAGATCAGCTTGATCCCTTCAAGCTTTGTAGTTAATTTGCTAAGATATGTGTTGAGTAGCTTTTCACTTCAGGAATAGCAGAGAACTAACGTTGAAGTGTAGCTCTCTGGGGTCTCCCAAAATCTCTCTTTAACTTAAAGAAACTACTGGGGTCTGTTTAGGTTCCCTTGCCTGCGTCTGTAGTCATAAAATGCCCCCAGAGAGAAAGTTGGGCTCACCGTCTTTGCTTCCTTTCTTTCAGTTATCAGCTTGGGCTACTCACGTTTCAAAATCTGAAAACAGCTGTTTTTCATATAGTGGCTAGTTTCTAGTTACTTATCCTTGTTGCTCCTTCATTGCCTGCTATTTTAATGAAATGTTTCAAATAATATTTGTAGTCTTACATATTAGGCTCCTTAAATTCTACATGCAGAGAGTTAAGCAAAGCTGAAATAAAATCAGAAGGTAATGATATCATTGCTTACAATGAAATGAGAAGAATAAGGAACTTTATATTACAAATGGATTACTCACCTCTGACCACCACTAAGTTCAGTTAGATTTTCTTTCCAGGTATTTCCTAAGGCAACCTTGAACTCTAGACCATCCAGAACAGTCTGTCCCTCTGGTGGTGCAAGCATAGCATTAGCACCAGGTAAAAGAGTAGAAAAAATAGACCCAAAGTCCTTGTTCACCTGTATAAAAGACATTAAACATTCCAATGCTTTCCAAGAATAAAATGCTGACATGTGTACATGTAACTCACTAGGTTGTCTGCCTGTGGAAATGCGCAGACAATTTATCCCTGCTGTATACAGGAAATCAATTAGATAGATGGATATAAAAGTGAAATACAACAGAATTTTACAAATTCGGTGGAGCTAGAAGGAAACAAACTAAAACCCAAAAACAAAACAAACAAAAATATATATCCTTGCCTAAAATACTCTGGCTTTGTGAATCAAATATGCTTGTAACCAAAAGGAATTAGGTAATAGTATCTACTTCTTAATTTAGTGTGAGGAATAAATGAGAAAATAGAAATGAAAACAGTGCCTGAAACATAATAAACCCTCAATAAATATTACTTGCTTTGGAACAATCCAGGAAACTGAGTAAAAGCAGCAGCATCAGTTTATAGATAATTTTTTTTTTGTATGGGTAGGCACCAGGAATCGAACCTAGGTCTCCCACATGGCATGTTAGAACTTTGCTGCTGAGCCACCATGGCCTGCCCTATAGAGTTTGAACTTACATTAAATATATGAACCATGAGAAGAGGGGAAGAAGAAAACCTGAGATCTAGTGTTAAATCTATATGTGGTACAAGAATAATGGGACCAATTTTTTTTTTGTATCTGTATGGTGGGGATCACATTTCACCCTTTTTCCATGTGAGTATTCTGTTATTGCAGTATCATTTGCTGAAATTTTTTTTGGGGGGAGGGGGAGAATGCATGGGCTAGGGGACCAAGATTTTCAACGTGCTTTTAAAAAAGGTAAATAAATACTAAAAAAAAAAAAAAATAACCAAAAAAGGGTAGATAAATACTTCAAGACATACTGACAGTTAAGTCTTATACTAGGAAAAACAGTGTTGAAAGGGACAATTGTGTTGCTATTACTAAAACTAAAGTTCCTACAGAATTAAAAAGAGAAAAAGAGGCAAGGTACTCAACTGACTCCCTAAAGGATCACACTGGCTAAGAAATCTTTTGACTAATTGTTTTACTATGGTAGATATAAGAAAACTTCCACATGAGATGCTAAAGGATTTAGGCACAGGCAGCCAGGGAGGTAGAAATGACATTAAAGAACCTTGAAATCCTGCTGAAGCTGTCAAAAAAAAAAAAAAGACTAAAAATGATAACAGATTTTGTTACATAAGAGTCCTGTAAAAGGTCATATTAACCTTTCTTGTTTTATTGCCCATTCTTAAAGAGATACAAAATAACTATCAACAAAAAGGCAGTTCTAAGGTAGCAAAAGAGAATTCCATTTCTTCTACCTTTTAGCTATGTGATCCTAGACAGGCTATTTCATTAGCTTCCTCACCTATAAAATGGGAATAACTACCAACGTCATGGAATTTTTAAAAGATAATTCACATAAAATAAAGTAACTGCTTAATAAATGTTAGCTAATATTATTAATCTAATGTGCACAAAATGTTTTGCTAAAGATCTACAGAATGCCATAATGTCTAATGAGTTCTAAAGTGCAATTAATAATTTGTAAATAGTAAGGAATACACTGATCTTGCTAGAGAAATGTTCTTAGACTATTTTGCCTCCATCAGTCTTTACAGGAAAAATCTGAGGATGGTGGAACTACATGGGTCCTTAGGTCAGGTTTTCCAGTTTGAAAACCTGGAAATGAGAAACTGTGAATGCTTCTAGATTCAAGCAGAGACTGACTGAGGTATGGCATATATTGGACAGTATCTTAGATTTCTTCCAACTATAAAAGCCTACTATCTCACTGGATAGAAAGAGGACAAACAGTGTCCCCTTGAAAACCAACACAGATCTGGTAAACAAGAATAAAAAACAAAGAAAGTTTAGAATTTAATATAATTTAGGAAACACAGAAGTAGGTCAGAGAATAAGATGGAGTGGTACAAAACTTCTCTTTGCAAATCTAGTAACTGCAACTCCAAAAGGACGAAATGCATCTAAAAGTCTACGTAGTTTCAATTAAATGTACTTCATTCAAACATAAATTAGTCATGCCAAATTTCTCATCCATGGACAATATTCTTTACCCTTGCTTCATACAGAAAACATGGCAATATTTTGGGGTTCAAATACCTTTTGCCAAGCAATATTTAGGGCTTGGTTTTTCTTCTGGTCAAGGTCTTCTATAGTTGCAAGGATTTTAGATTTGTCATTTTCGACAATTCTCTTCTTCTTCATCAAGTCATTATACTAGCAAAATAAAAAGCATACTTAATTGAGAAAACAAAATTTTCTTTATATTCTGTAATTCAGTCATGAAAAAACAGGCTTCATTAGTTTTATATGATACATATCCTCCTAATTACCAAAAATACGAAAGGAAGGCAAATCTTCCTAGCAGTCAAAGCAAAAGGAAATGCATCACGCAAACACAAATACATCGTACGCTCTCTTAGAAATTTTAGTTCTTCACCATGATGAGATTTCACATAATTCGGCCCTTATTTATCTCTGATTTCACCTTATCAGACTCCTCCCAGACTTCAGCTTTATGATCTTTTTTCAGCTCCTTGAACATAATAGCTCTTTGTTTCCTTATGGCTGTACTTTTCTTTCTTCCCAAATGCTCTTCCACTATATTTGACATAATTGGTGCCTGATCACGCAAGTCTCAGCTCAGACATCACCTCTTCAAAATGACCTTCTCTATTCAATGTGGAAATTTACTGAAAAAAAATTGAGGGAGGCCATAGAGGGATAAATATACTAGGAACGGCAGTGGAACATTCTGAAAATTCTCTTAACCCATCTTCCCTCAAGAATTTCAAGAAGGCTTCATATTCTCCCTTAAGAACAAAAACTAGACCTGCTCTCTTCCTTGCTGTTCCTCTTTTATGGTCAACCTCTGCAAACCTTTCATGTTGGTGTGAAACTGTTATGTACCCCAGAAAAGTTATGTTCTTTTCCCAAGCCCAATCTTGTGGGGCAGACTATGGATCTTTTTGATTAAGTTCTTTTCATGGAGAAGTGACCCACCCAACTGTGGGTGAGACCTTTTGATTAAGTGATTTCCAAGGAGATGAATCTCTACCCATTCAAGGTGGGTCTTAATTTGCTTACTGGAAACCTTTAAGGGGGAACCGTTAGGAAAAAGCTTAGAGTCAACACAGACAGAAATTTTTGGAAATGCAGAAAGAAAAAAACCCCAGGGAAGTTATTTGAAACTAAAAGCCAAAAGACCAGCAGATGCCAGCCATGTGCCTTCCCAGATCAGCCTTTCTTGAGTCAACGGATGCCTTAGTTTGGACATTTTTATGGCCTTACAACTGTAAACTTGTAACTTAATAAATTCCCTTTATAAACGTCAACCCAGGGCAGGCCATGGTGGCTCAGCAGGCAGAGTTCTCACCTGTCATGCCGGAGACCCGGGTTTAATTCCCGGTGCCTGCCCATGCAAAAAAAAAAAAAAAAAAAAAAAAAAAAGTCAACCTATTTCTGGTACATTGCATCCTGGCAGCATTAGCAAACTGCAATACCTTCTCTCTACTTTTCTATCTTATACTTTGTATAACTCCATGCAGTTTTTTATATGGACAGACAAAAAATACAACAAAAACAAAACAAAAGGGTATCTGCTGATCAACAGATCCTTCCTCTCTGGTAAAAAGATAGAAGATTAGACTTCTTAATCATTTCTAATGTAAAGTAAAAGCAAGTAGGTTTCAGGATGTTATGTGGCTCAAATTCAGACCAAAGGTTTACCCCGACACATATGCCATATATTGCAAAGCTTTAATGTAGAAATAAAAACCAGATAGACAAAACATCCGCATTATTAGGCTGTTTGGTATCTAATATAACACATATTCTTTGTAGATACTAATGTCAATGACTGTAGAAAAACCCATCATGACAATATTTCTTAAAAGTAACTGAATCCGTAAGTGCTCTAAGTTTTGCAGATCTCTCATTAGATCTAAATCTAATATGCAAAGTCAAACAGAACATTGTAGAATTAGAAAAGGTAAAGGGCATAATACAAAATGACTAAGACTGCAATTTCCTATAGGCCCCCAAGGGTCAGAACTGCGTTCCCTGCTGGGTCTTTCTAGTGGCGTGGCCTTCCAAATTTACCCACATCGATTTTCTTTCCATATTATAAGAGTTTTGTCATGGTAGGGTGATGGATAATGTCATTTGCAACCGAGAGCATTACAAGTGAGACAATGCTGCTGGTTTTGTAGTAAAGTAGTGGTTACTCACAAAATAGTTTTTAGCCATTACTTATATAATAGTTCCAGTATACCCTAGAGTCAAAAGGAATAATACAGTAGCTACAGAATGACTGATGAAGAGACAAGTAGGTATATACCCTATTTTTCAAGGCCTTTCAAAGCCAAGTGGAAGAAATAGCAGATGTGAAAGGTTGATGAGACAAAAAGTAATACTGTTTTTGATTTACAGCAAGAATAAGAATAGAACATATTTATAACAAAGGGCAAAAACCAGCGGAAAAGTCATTCAAAGTTCAACAGAATATCCAAACAACTGATAATGAAAAAAAAAAAAGGAAAAGAAAGAAATGAAGAAAAGGAAAACAGAAAGAAAAGCAGGTACCAAAAAGCATCAAGCAAAAGGCTGACTACAATCTGTGTCAGAGGTAACACAGATGTGACTCATTCTAAAGTTGCCAGTTATTAACAGGAAGCTGACTTACCCGCTCTTCCGCTTCTGTCAGTACATTCATAGCTCTCATATTGACATTCCTTCCCAGTTTCTCCTTCATTTCTTGCAACTTCTGAAGTCTCTGACCAGCTTCTTTTGGGCTGTTAGTTTTGAAATCATAAGCGCTATTGGGATGGCCAAAGAGGTGTTTCTCTGCATTGATCCAGTCATAATCTTTCAACATTTTGGATACCTAGAAACATAATAGCAGATCTATGATTGCTTACAAACTTACATTTATAAGTCAGTTTCTTACATATTTACTAATTTTAAATCAACTATTTGGGGGAAAAACTGACAATTACTCATTTTTTAAAATGAAATTCACTGTTGAGAGGTATAACAATGAATACTTTTACCTGGAGCATAGGCTCGAGAAATAAGAGATTGTATCGAAAAAGATCTTCCTATTACTTAAACATTAAGAAGGAAAATAACTTACAGAGAAACTTTTTCAAAGCATAAGTAAAATATCTTCAGTAGAATGAAATACAAGACAAGGCTCTAGATGTTATCAAATTCAACCTACTGCTTAAGAAAACAATTGTGAAAAGTTAAATATTCTTATACGAATTATGTAAATCATAAAGCTGGCAAATGTAGAAGTTTAATTCTGACTATTGTCTAATACTTCTCTCTCGGAATTAGAATCTAAGGAAAAAACTGCCCTAAACATTGACTCCATCCCCACCCCATTTTGACAAATCAGTGTAATACTCATTCATGTAAGTGATTAAAAATGTCAAATTATAGTACTTAAGGAAGACTTACACTCTAATAGAATTTTTAAAGCTCATTCTGACTGGTAGACTGCAATTTTTGTCTTACCCTTACTTAGTTTCATGCATATAGTCTCACCTCTACACCCCACAGTTAAATGATGATTTATTTATAGTTTATCTTCTCTGCCAATCTGTAAGCTCTATGAAGGCAAACTGTGTTGCTCATCCTTATCTCCAGTGCTTACACAGTATCTGGTACTAGCAGGCATGCAACAAGTATTTGATATACTAGGTATCTGAAATAATCATTGATACAATTCCATTTGCAAATCTCTCTTTCTACCCTGTCTATTGTAAGCAAAGTCCCCTATTAATCACCAATACTTGCCTTTCCAATTATAGAAAAACTATTAGCAGTGTTGTTGGCACTGGTAACATCTCTATGAGTAAGTAAATACTAGGCTAATGGACAATTAATTGTAGTAAAATAAAGTAGGATATGATGTGGCCATAAAAAATTGTTTATATACCTAACAGGCATCCATGGTGCTTTCATAAGGTGGCAAACTGTTTTATATGTTCTTGATCTTTTTTTTTAGCTTAACCTCAAATTTTTAGGATGCTAAAAAATGATCGTGGGCATTAAAAATATACCAAACTGTTATATGCCAGTAAGAAACATGAAAGATGAATTATTAAGACCACATAAGTGCCACCTCTCAACAAAGAAGTGGATTTCTGCAAAAGCATGTCTTCTCTTTAAAATACTTCAGAAAAGGCACTGCCATACATTAAGGAAGACATTTTAAAGTGACCTAAAGACAGTGAGATAACCTCGAAAAGATAACCACTGGCAAAACATCAGATTTCAGATGAAACTGTAGTGACCTCATAAGGACATCTAGGAGCCAAAAATCCTTTTTTTTTTAAAGTTGCTTGTATGTACATTTTTCTTTAAATTTCATTTA